>NW_028301563.1:25960000-26062500 GCF_042242905.1 Orbicella faveolata
GCATTGTTACTTGTTCCTAGATTGAAATATAATGTGGATGCGTGTCTCATCATGTTTCAGAACCTAGTCAGAGCGGACTAGTGGCAGCATTTTCCCCGGGAGACTTCAAACCTTTGGGCAACAAGTCGACCAAAGCCACAACTCCTGAAGCCAGCGCGGAGGAAATGCAGAGTGTCAATCCAGAGGAGAGCAACAAAGTTGCTGGGGCTTATTCATGTCCCTAGGATGGGTGCGTGCGCATCTTTCAACAGGTATCGGCGCTTCAAAACCACTTGTCCCTCGAGAAATGCACACGGTCCCCTGGGAGACATACTGTGATAGATCTAGCCAAAATGGGTTACAAGTCAGCCCTGGAGGAGGGCGCTGGCGTTTTACCAACCGTAAAAACCTCAACGCTTTCCCAGGATTACCCTATTGCTGCTGCCAAGGAGGGATGGGCTCTAATAGCTGTCAAAAAAAGCTTATCAGTTCAGCGATAAACAAAAGTCCTACCTTTTGGCTAAATTTCGTATCGGCCAAACAACAGGCCGAAAGCTCGATGCGGAGGTCGTTGCTCGTGAAATGCGCCGTGCTCGTGGCGTTGACTGTCTGCGCCTTTTCCAGTCATCAGAACTCCTTACAGCCTCGCAGATCGCCTCTTACTTTTCACGTCTTAATGCTGCCGCTCGCCAGCAAGATATGAATGAGTTAGATATCCAGGCATCAGAAGGGGAGACAAATTTCACTGGCGCCAGAGACGTGGCGGTCACAGCAAGCCAGATGCAGCATCCCATTATGACTTGTATGACCAGTTCCATCTTTGCTCAATGGTGAAAGGTGATACCTTGAAGATGCTCAAGTTACCAATGCTGCAGCGTGTATGCGAGGGCCTGGGTCTAGATATACTACATCCTCCCGTGCGCCGGAGAGCTCCGTACATGGAACTACTAAAGGACATAACACAGAACTGTTCTTGTCAACAATGAACAAACCTTACGATCCACAAGGACTGTACTGAGGCCTGTTTACAAGAAGGGAAGGTACCGTATCAGTAGGGTTATCCTAGCCCGAGTTAAAGACTTCGGCGTGCATAATCTCTATTAACAGTTATGAAAAAACAAACAATGAAACAAACAAACAAATAAACAACAATTGTTCGCATTTTAGGCTGTTTAGCTAGGACTAATTTGAATGTGATACCAATTTTTGATGCCAACTTTATCATTTGAGACACCAGCTCCTACTGACATTTAAGATCGCAAGTGCCGACAGAACTGATTTCCGTTTCGTAAACGATCGATGCCATTTTCAACAGTCGATGCCTTCATTGGTAGCCAAGTCCTTTAGAATGGACGATTCCATACCCGCTTTAGTTTAAGCCTTGACAAGTTAGAAACTGTGGTTATGATGATGGAGTAAAACGCACTCACCAAATGCTTAATTGTTTGTATTCGCACTGGTTTGCTTTCGGTTAGCTTTTATTTGATGTTTGGGGCAACTCTATCATTAACATCTAAGAAAGTCACGTTTTATGACTTAATTTTCGCAGATTTGGCTCCGGGTTCGATACTAAGTGGTTACTTACAAATTTTTATTTTCCTTCATGAGTAGAGAAAAATTCGTTGCCAGTTAAAAAAAAAAATTTCTAAGCGTCGCGAGAACGGCAACGACCGTTTACGAAACGTGGAACTGCATCGCCTTCGGCAAAGTAAACATTGGTGAATATCAACGACAACAAAATAACGGATTAAAACATAAAAACACAGACGCAATTGTTCGTTTGCATACACGTATGCGGGGGTAGTTTTAATAACACCGATTGTGAATCGATTGACTCAAAGAGTTCGGCAATAAAACAAACAAGCGAAACACTACGCAAAATAAATTCATCCGGTACCTTTGTTATATTGTTGTTGACTTTATTTACAGTTGTCATCATCCTCTTAACATGAGTAGCTGTAGTTTGAAGCAAAATAACTTTCCGTCAGATCTGACGTGCTGGCGATCAACGTCATCTCTGAGTTTACGATTCTTAAATCCCTTCAATAAGAGTTTTTGAGAGGATTTTTCCTCGAAGGGCAGAACAGTCATTGTAAAAATTCTCCATCCTTTCAAATATCCTGGACTTGGAGGGATGCCTCCCCAACAAATGCAAAATTCATTCAGCAACTGTTCGCCATGTTTGCTTGCCGTGAAGGCAAAGGTGGCGAGCTTAATATCCAGGCCTCAAAAATGTTAGAATCACCGCTTGGCGCGGAGAATATAACGTCATATAAGGAATCGCTCAACCAAGCCGATTGCTGAAAACACATTTTTCAGCTTTGCAATTATACCAAATCACAATATCAGGGATTGAAAAAACTCTGAATTGTTCGCTGTTGGGGCTCTAGAGCTAAGACCGTGAAAAGTTTTTGAAGGCCTGAATGTGGTACCAGTTTGGAATGTCTACTCTTATTAATTTTACTTTGAAATAGCAAAAAAATCGAGTATTTAGGTGCTTGAATGTACAAAACACTCTACATGCAGGTATTTGAAATCTCTTAGTCGTCCATAGGAGGAGGTATACCAAGACTCTGGTCTCTGGGTCTTTTATTTGTTAGAATTCCCTCTCGCATGATCTCCGTCTAACTTCTACTTCTTCCACTTCTACTGCTGCTTCTGCTCAAGTACTTGACTGACAAATGCACACATACTAAAATATCATATCGGTAGCTATGTTTGGGCCACATGGGACGACTGTACTTGGTGGATTGAACATCTTTTGTTGCACTAACCCAAACACTTTCACGCGACTTTCAACAGCGAACTATAAAATTCTTGAAACAAGCGATAGAAACTAAAGTTTGGAGACCCAGAAACCTAATCACGATCTTTGTGGGAGATTCAGGTCAAGGCCAGTAGACAAACCCAAACATAACTAGCAATGGAGTTTGGAGCTTAAGCATTCTAGATAAATTTTAATATAAACAATCTGAAGTCAAAAGACTCACTGTGTGGGGAGTCGTGCCTTAGAATCACAGGACTAACGAGGGAACTGCAAAATAATAAACATTTGGCGATCACAAACCAAAATTCTGAATTCTATTAAAAAAAAAAAAATTATTGAGCATCATAACACAAGCCTAAATATAGCCTTATCTTTAATACGCGCCTACCCGTGGGAGGGAGTGTGTGACGGAATTCAATGCTGAATCATGTGGAAGGTGTATATGGGAGAGAACTTATAGTTAATGCTCACCCACGTCATAAATATTTAATAACAGATTTTGGTCTTGAAATAATTTGTAAATTGATGCATTTGTCTTTGTGTGTCATATTCCTTTTGTAGGTACTTGTCCTATAACCAATTGCAGAAATTATCGTCGGGGCTTTTTAATCATTGCGCTTGGCTAAAACATGTTTAAGTAGCACTTTGACGTAATCTATATGTTAGAAAATATAGAATTCCAGAAATTTAACTCAAAAATTGGTGTGACGATAGTTCTTCTAATAGGACACTGTCAATTCGTGCTTTTCGTGGCAAGAGATCATAGATTGATAATCACTTGATCGTGGTTAAGTACCTTAAATGGGGTCTGAATGTTTGCAATAGAATGATTTCTTCCCATAGTAGGAGTCTTCTTAAGTGGCCACGATTGTCAGAGAAAACCGGGCAGGACCAAAAGATCGAGGTCGGCCGTTCACCTTCAACTTTTCACATTTACAATTATCACAGCTATCCGAAAAGATTATGACCCAAATTTAAGCCGTTTTCAGCGAGTCGTGTTTCAAAAATGCGGCAGTTTATCTCTAGAGAAAAATATTTTTGCGATAGTCTTTTACACTGTTATCAATATCCAGTTTAGTTAAAATTGGTGTCTACAGGCAAATTGGAATAACTGGTCTCGCCAAGTCCAAAAAAATCATTAGTCAGAAATATTTCCCGCCAAATGTTCAGCGATTCCGACTTTCTGCGATTCTTAGCCATGATTTAATATTAGATCTGCAAAAAAATAGTCATTTAGACTACAGAATAGAATATTTAAGCTGTGAAATCGATATTAACCTACGTAAATATTTCAAACTCATCAAATTCTTATCATTATCTATTTCCCTCGAAAACTTATCGCGCAGAATGCCTAGACATCAATTATTATTCATAATCAGCGAAGCGGTAAATTCAGGAATGCGAACGAGTGTTCAGTAGGTCAGAATGAAAGAAGGAAGGTTGCAAATTGGCCAAGTTGGGTTCACAAAAATCACTTGTGTGATCTTCTGTATCCTAACACACACTTCGGTAAACGGATTTTAGAAGAGAAATGATTAAACTACAATTTGAGCCTAAACCAAGGGAGATTTAAAAAGTATAAAGGCTATGCTTTTGAAGTTGAAAAACAGCAGAACCGGAATTTTTTAGTGTGAGGGCCGTTTTCAACATCGATTTATTGAAAATTCAAACTGCCTTGCAATTTTCGTCATGTGGCAAATGGACGATGGGTCTTTTCTTAAACAAAATCCGTTTTAAGTTTGGTTATTGTTGAACGACAACCACTCTCCCGTTCAGTTTGAAAACTGCCTGGTCAAGTCACGTTTGAAAACGGCGCGTTCCAGGTAAGCAAGCCATTGTATTTAGCTCAGGACAGAATAACAATAGCTTTCAAAACTAACAATGCCCGTTCAAGACAACGATTCAGTTGTAAATTAGTTCCTCTTTGCAGGGAATTTAAAAACTGGTCTCCGGCAGAGTCATTAGTCCCCAAATAAAACTATGCGAGAGATCGAGGAAAGTGAAAAGTAAGGATGGTGGTGACCCACTCATTGTGAAGCCCGTGGGTAAAAAGAGTAACTTATTCCAGTGTTTCTGCAGCACATACAGAGCACTTGAGATATGCCCGACACAATTGCTGTTGCCGACGACCAAGGAATCCTGTTTGAGTATTTGTATGCTCTTCGTCAAATGTTGAATAAGAAGGTATCCAAAGGCATTGCTGGCGTAAACCTCATCGCAGCCATCGAAACTGGTCTAAGAGTTTCAGAAAGGGGTCTGGAGCAAAACGACGTCCGCAAAGCAGCAAGACGAAAACAACAACCAAGTCAAAAGTCCTTGTCAAGTGTACTTACCTCTGCCACCCCGTCTCAAAGACCAGTCTTGCCCAGTCGCCTGGATGCAACAATGCCGTCTACAAGCATGGTAAGAGCTGAATTTTTTCCTGGTTCCAATGAAAATACAAACAAACACAGACCAGGGGATCGCCATGGCCGCATTACTAGCAAGTGCAATATATACTCTATGAGTAGTCAGCTTCACAATTAGCAACTCTCAACAGCTATCCTTTACAGACGACACCAAATTTTACTGACCCGTCATTTCTACACTCAACAGTTCCCGGTTTTCAGTCGGAACGGCCGTCATTACAACTAACAGGCAATGCAAACTCTACATTTCAGCCACCATGTACTGCAAGTCAACAAGTTCAGCAACCTCTGAGTGGTGTACCAAGGCACTCGGAAATGTCGCCTTATCCTTACACGCTTTGTGCTCGACCCAAAGCTGTCAGAAAGTGCTGTGGCTGTGGGGAAGATTTGTGCAGAAATACAGAACTTAGCGAAATAACATTATTGTTAAGTATGTGGATCGTCGACTAAAAGGTCACGACAATCAAACCAGTCAGCTGATTTTCGACGCCGACTTCTATAATACATACTACCATCCAATATGTAGTCACGTAAAACGGAAAAATCCACTCTTTAACGGCATTGTCCACGTGGAATGGAGCGAGTACCTTACCATGTCAACCCAGCAGAAAGGAGTAGTTGATGTATATATGACCTTAACATTATCTTTAAAGGTCCATAGGGTTGTGCTTTGGTAGAAGTCCATCGTAAGACCTCATTCAAAACTGGCACCAGCCAGTGAAATCAATAATTGATAAGTAATGGTAATCGGACTCCCACACAGCAGGAGTCCTATTTGTTTATCACGAGTAAGATTATATGATTACAGACTGAATTGGACGACACAAAGTCTTATTACCAATTAATGATCGATAAAAATAACAATTTCCGAGAAAAGAAGAATAGCCAAGTTATATGAAGGAAAGGGAAAATTTGCATTAAAAGACTGACAAAGGAAGCGTAAATTCTCAATTTTGAAGAAAGCCCCGATTTAGGAGTCTGTTCACTGTTTCTATGGTGATTTAAACCAAGGTTGTGATTGGTTGATTTATACTACAACTTTAAATGTTATTGGCTTATTGAGCTGTTCGATAACAAACTGTCCGATAACAACTTGGCAAGTGAATTAGTGGAACATATGAGTTTTTTAAACCAATCACAATCTAGGAAATTGTAATTTTTATGATTATAAGTGATATCTGTTGATAAAAATCAGTGTCAGTTGATTAATAATGGATATCAATGACCGATGATTTACATGCTTTAGTCCCAAAGGCTGTCAACAACTTCAACAGCAAACTACTACAGGCACAACAATGATTACCTTTTATCTCAGCTGCAGAATAAGGGCACTTATCAGATCCACCATGATCAGCCACCGCTACCTCAATGACCCTCTTAGCTTGATGGCTTGCTGATTGGCATCAGCTTGCAAGCTAAAAAGTTCAATGACAAGGAGAAAATAGAACCTATACATGTAGCAAGCTTAGCCATAATTGTTTTGAAAACAATGCAATAATTGCACCACAAAGAGAAACCTTTGAGTCTCAAATGGGAGCCTTTCCTATACAAGTCCCTTACAATTACATAAACCAGGTGTTATAACAATTTAGTTAGAGTTCTAGTCAGGTTTTTCCTTAGAGCAAGCCCTCACCACATTGACACTGACATTGCATTATTACTGTGTCAGATACAAATTGTTCATGGATAAGTGCAATGTTATGGCTGTCGCAGAACCTCTCATCCAACTTGAGGCCTTCAAAAGCTTTATTCCCTTTCAGCGAGTTGAGTTACATCTTGCTGTAATAAACAGGGAAAACAACGAGGCTCCTAAACTTTCTTCCCTGAACTGAGAATATTCAACAATATCATTTCATAAGCCCAAGTTGGATACGAGGGGATAAATAACAAATTAGGCACATAGCGCCAAGTTTGTTGTAATCGCCTCTTATCTAACAAGGGTGAATGAAATAATAATTTATTGTCCGATTAAATTCTTCTATTACCCATTCGATGTGAATATTTCAGTTTGATCTAGAAAGGGTGATGGTATGAAAACACAGGAAAATGTGTTCACTTTTTCAAGTTAATGAAACATGTCAGGAAAGCGAGTGAGACAGCATTTTCTTTCTAAACATTTTTTGCATATGAGTCAAACACAAGTATAATGGTTGGTAAGAGGAAATGGGAGGTGGCCACTTAATAGGGGTTGGCCACACAATAGGGGTGCATCAGAAATTGGCATCAGGCTCAATTAGTACAAATGTCAATTTAATACAAGACCTGCTTTAGGCAGCATGGAATCACGTAAAGATAATAAAAAAAGGTCAGTGGTCATTTTAATTCTATTTCGGACTGTCAGTATCTGTCATTGCCTTTTCCAAAACAAAGACAAACTACATGTGTTAAATTTTGGTTTGCCGGTTAATAGGGGTAAAGACAATAGGAAACCCTCATCGGGAGAACTAATGGGTGGCTGCAGCCGCTTACAGGTAAAGATGGCCGGTCAATGGGGGTTTTCTTGGCAGTGTTACATAATCAGCTTATGTAGTTCTATTTATTCTATCACCTTTTAGGCATAGTCGTAATGCAGAGTGTTTGACAATTAGTATGCATTGTCCCGCAATCCCAAATATAAGCAGAGACGCTTCTGGAACTTTCTGAGATTCACATAAGTATAAAAACTTGTAGGTTTAGCTCGGCATTTCATTCATTATTAGTGTGTGTGTTCAAGCAATAAACTTTTGCCAACCGGAGTAGTTAACAGGCAGTATTTTTCTGACAACAATTTTTTTGACTTTGACAAGACAAGTGACCGCTTAATTGAGGTTCGAATGTACAAAAGTATTATTATCCCCCACCTTTCCACAAAGAGTCATTACCAGGGCCCCTAGTTTTTTTCCCCTGACTACATTGTTTACAATGCTAACAGGATGCTTTAATTTAAACGACGATTGAATGTTTTTTTCGACACCGCACCTACGTAAAATGATTGAATGCGGAGAAAGAAAAGGACATAAATTAAACTTAGGGTTACCGAATGATTAGCGGAGCAGAGTAAATAAGCTTAACTTGTTGTCACGATTCACGGACATAAGACTTAACCTTGCTAACTTGTATGCATTTTCTTTTCGTTTTGCTTGTAAGACATACCGATATAATATACTTACACGGCACTGTTGCGGGATTTGGATATTCCTAGATCTTTTTCTGCTTCCCCTTTCAGCTCCTGATTTAGAGCTGACCGCCATTTTGAATGACATTTCCTGAAGCATCTTTCGCTGCTCGTATTCTTGCGCTTCCATTGCTTCTCAGGCGCATATTTTCGGTAATAACTTTTTCAAGCAGCACAATATACTGGTCGTCCATTTTGCCGACGGAATAGGTCAGGAAGCAGGTCACGAAGTAAAAAATGAAACCCTCACACAGCAAGACAGTCAAACGCAACGGTTAACAGATCGAAAAGGACGCGCAACTCATGCAAATATCACGTTAGAGTCGAATAGCTAAAGGTAAATTCGCGGTCTGGTTGGCTATCGAAGAGAGGGTATTTAGCGTGGAATTGCACTTGTGCATGAGGGGATATTGCTGAGTCGCGAGCAAAAATTGTTGCTATCATGAAAACAAACAAGTAACTCGTGCGCATGCTACGAAAATATCAACTTGGAAATGAACAAATTTTCAAAAAAAAAAATAGGTCCGCAAAGCGTACTTGTGTGGGCTTAGATTTACTTTTATTCCATTCAGTTAAACGTCAGTATTCGGGAGTTATTGTACTACAAGTAAATAGGCCATCACTTAGAAAGATAAATGTATAAATTTAAATAAATAAGGTAATAATGATTTTTAGGTATCAACATAGGCGAGGTGTTATTAACTTTATTGAAGACTGTATTGATCAGGTACAGACCCCAAACAACTCTAAGGAGATCGATAGGCTTCTAATTACAAAAGAGGCTTATTGGAGTGCTCAGCTGTTCTCTTTAGCACCCCATGGTTTAAATAAAAGAAAGGAATGTCATTCGAAAAATATAACTTGTTATAATTAATTTCCTTCTCCTATATTGTACGTTACTGATTGATCGTTCAAAGGCCTTTTTCTTGGATTTTGTCAGCCTTTTAGGTGTTGATTAGACTCAAAGGCCCTGTCAAGGGATCTTATTATGATTAATGTTATTTAAGGGCCCCTCCAGGAATTTTGTTGCTAATTTGCCCTTTCAGGCTCCAAGGGCCTCGTTTTGGGATTTTGTTACAGTTGATGTTTTCAGTTATATGTAGGGGAGGGTTTTACTTTTTCCAATGCTTACCGCGTTGCCTCTTCGGTTATCTTATTCGTTCTAGCCAGTTTGGCTTTTTTAGTTTTTAGTTTTTATCTCTCATACTCTGCCGATTATTTTCATAGTAGTTTGTTTTCGATTCATTCTATATTTGTTCGCTTTGTTGATTTTGTTTTTTGTCCTTGGTTAATTAGCACCACTTTCGGCTCTTTCACGTGATTTTGCACTTTTACTAGTTGTCACTTGTAATTACGTAATCACTAACACCTTAATCTTATTTAAAGCTCGTTTTTATTCAAAAGTTGTAATAACTGAAGAAGGTCTCCAACCGAAACGTTTTTATTAATTTTTTTAATCTTTTTTACGTCAGAAGTTGTCCGTCCTCACAATTGTTTAACTTTCTACGTTTGTTTATGCTGCGAGGTTTGAAATGGGAATCTTTACTGATCCTCCTGACGTTTTGACACCTTTGTTGGCCTGAGAGTTCTGGTAACGATTTTTTATATATATAAGACTGGATTCGCAAAAACATAGCCATAGAATTTTACTTGCATGTCACAGATAACCTTGATACAATTCTGTCCTAGACCCAGCTTTCCACGAGGCTTATCGTAGCTCAAATAACAGCAAATAACTCTCCTGTATGCCTTTTAAGGCCAGGAAGACTAAATTCACCGTCTTTTCGTTGAATCATGAATTGTACAATTTAATTAAGAGTACTTTCGACTTGAAATTGCAGTCTAAATCATCACGAACGTACAGATATCAAAACCGCGGCGGAGAGCTAATCTATCGGTTTCTAAAGGCCTGCATCGTTATAAATGGACTAAACAAAAGCTTCTTACATCGAGAATCGATTGAACCTCAAGCAAACTAGGCCATAGTTAGCAGTAAGCGAACACTCAACATGTTGTCGTTACGTCAATTATCGCTCGGAAGCCACGCAAATAAATTTCTTCCGCGCTAGCGAATCACAGACAGTTCTGATAGTTAGCTAAGCCGAGAACGCCTAAAATTGATAAAACAAGGAAATTCCACTCACGATCAGCGCTTGAACTCATCTTCTTCTCTCTGCTCGTGGCCATATTTTGCTCGCAAATAGCAATGTCCCGGATGTACTTCAATTTTGTCGAGCGCGGAATGGCACATCCAGATTTTAACAGACAAGTCTGTAGCTACATCAAAGTTCAGAACAAATGGCGCCAAGAGTAGCTAGAAATGTCTAGTCTATTGCAAGTCTAAACCCTAAATCGATGTGGCTAAAGATTTTTGCTGTCTAAAGGAAGCACAACATTATTGCCACAGGGTAAAGGGCCTACTGTTACGGGACTAAATGTGACCCGTACAGTTTACACATCTCCTCAGGCCCGCCTCACGTACGATAATGGACGACGCTTACTGGCAAACCGTAAGACTTGGGCCTTCATTGGACTTAATGATGTCCTCAGGCAGACTTCCTTTAGACAGCAAATACAGAACGCTAATCGGGCGCTCCTTGTCAGAGTCTCCGCGCGAACTGAACTCAGACTAGTGTAGCCTGGGCTAAACTTAACACAATTGAAAAGGGAGGGGGGGGGGGGTGGTCGATAAATAATGAAAAAAAACCCTAAATAAATGAAACATTCAGCAAGGAGTTTCTACATTTCATTCTATGTCAGATTTACAAGCTACTGTCATAGCGAAAGCGAAAAAAAAAAAAAATAAGTAAAAAAAAACCACCTGATTCAGTCTTTAACACCGTTTTCATAAATCCAGACATATATTTCAAGGGAGCAAGACTGGATGACCCAGAAAGGTCGAAAAAGAGCGTGTCTAATTCCTGTCGATCTTTCTAAAGCATTTAGAGTCAAACTAGGGAATTCCCTGAGCAGTTTAGGACATTCTGTACCAATAATTATTTCAAGGGAACGAGACTGAATGACCCAGAAAGGTCGAAAAACGAGCGTGTCTAATTTCTGTCGATCTTCCTAAAGCATTTAGAGTCAAACTAAGGAATTCCCTGAGCAGTTTAGGACATTCTGTGCCAATATATGTCTGAATTTATGAAAACCGTGTTAAAGACTTTGCACCAAAATAGCGGGCATGTTTTTGAAAAAACGGTTAGAAAATGTACATAAATATGGCCATGTCGCACCGAGAGTGCTATCTACCTCGTGTACTCTTAATAGAGTCCATACCATGCCTATACAAGCCTTTAAAGTCGCTGCAAAATGAGTCGAACGAGCCAAACAAAACTAAATTAGAGCTAAATTGATCATTTGGTTCGCCGCGGCACTAATTTAGACAGGCTTAACCTCTGCGATTTCACCTAAATGACCTCACTATGTCTTTACTGTGGGTTAAATTAGCCAGTCACGCTAACAAGAGCATGGTAAGCAGTGGAATCGGTTATTTACCTCTATATTTCAGCCAAAAAGTAGCCGTTACGTGACATTTCATTTCAATATCTGACCGGATTCGCAAAAACATAGCCATAGAATTTGACTTGTCACTGATAATCTAACTTGCTACAATTCTGTCCTAGAGCTAGCTTTCCACGAGGCTTATCGTAGCTCAAATAACAGCAAATAACTCTCCTGTATGCCTTTTGAAGCCAGGAAGACTAAATTCACCGTCTTTTCGTTGAATCATGAATTGTACAATTTAATTAAGAGTGCTTTTAACATGAAATTGGAGTCTAAATCAACACGAACGTACAGATATCAAAACCGCGGCGGAGAGCTAATCTATCGCTTTCTAAAGGCCTGCATCGTCCTAAATGGACTGAACAAGAGCTTCCTACATCGAGAATCGATTGAACTTCAGACAAACTAGGCCATAGTTAGCAGTAAGCGAACACTCAACATGTTGTCGTTACGTCAATTATCGCTCGGAAGCCACGCAAATAAATTTCTTCCGCGCTAGCGAATCACAGACAGTTCTGATACTTAGCTAAGCCGAGAACGCCTAAAATTGATAAAACAAGGAAATTCCACTCACGATCAGCGCTTGAACTCATGTTCTTCTCTCTCCTCGTGGCCATGTTTTGCTCGCAAATAGCAATGTCCCGGATGTACTTCAATTTTGTCGAGCGCGGAATGGCACATCCAGATTTCAACAGATTTTTTTTCTAAGTCTTTAGCTACATCAAAGTTCAAAGCAAATGACGCCAACAGCAGCTAGAAATGTCTAGTCCATTGCACGTCTAAGCCCTAAATTGATGTGGCGAAAGATTTTTGCTGTCTAAAGCAAGCACAACATTATCGCCACAGGGCAAACGGCCTTCTGTTACGGGACTAAATGTGACCCGTACAGTTTACACATGTCCTCAGGCCCGCCTCAGGTACGATAATGGACGACGCTTACTAGCAAATCGTTAGACTTGGGCCTTCATTGGACTTAATGATGTCCTCGGGCAGACTTCCTTTAGACAGCAAATACAGAACGCTAATCGGTCGCTCCTTGTCAGAGTCACCGCGCGAACTGAATTCAGGCGAGTGTAGCCTGGGCTAAACTTAACGCAAATTGAAAAAGGGGGGGGGGGAGGAGGGTCGATAAATAATGAAAAAAATACCTAAATAAATGAAACATGCGGCAAGGAGTTCCTACATTTCATGCTAGGTAAGATTTACAAGCTGTTGTCATAGCGAAAGCAGAAAACAAAAACAAAGAAATGAAAAAAAAAAAAAAATCAAAAAGCACCTGATTCAGTCTTTAACACCGTTTTCATAAATCCAGACATATATATATATATATATATATATATATATATATATATATATATATATATATATATATATATATATATAAACGTTTGATAAAGCAAGGGCGGACAACTTCTGACGGTAAAAAAAGTTAAAAAGTTAAAAATTTAATAGAAAAACGTTTCGGTCTTAGACCTTCATCAGTTACAAGAGAAAAAGGACGGAAACTAAGTTTAAATACGGTTACAGTGTGGGAGATTACGTAACGAAATGAAAAATACAATATTGTGCTATTAATACATCGTGATTAATACAATACAGGAAGAAAATGCAAAACGAGAAATACAATGCTGTACTATAAATTGCGTCATACAGGGTGATAATTAATAGACCAAACGAAAAGAATACAATACTGTGCACAAATTACATTATAGAGCGTGATAATTGCAGAACTAGGTTAAAAAAGAAGAAACCTACGTTTACGCTGGACAAGGTTAATAACAAAATCCCAAATCGAGGCCTTTGGAGCATTAAAGGGTTGACAAACAACAAAATCCCTGGAGGGGCCCTTAAACAATAAGCTGTAATAAGATTATTCGGCTAATAAGATTATTCGGCTCTTCTCCATGACTCGAACTTGAACGCTTTTCAAACTTTCTGACCAAGGTTATATCTCCTTCATGTGGTAGACGTTCCTTGAATTCTACTTGATTGTAATTTCATTCAGCAAATTCGCTTACCTCACTTTCAAATTTTTCATTCAACTAATTTTACAAACGACGCGCATGTCACGTGATTTCCCGCTTGTTGTTGTTTTTGCCACATCGACTTCCGGTCGCTTAGTGAAATTAAAATCCAATAAAATTAAGCTATAATTTCCAAGTATACAAACGCACCGAATTTAATGAAACAATTATTCCATTCGCGCTTGTTGGATATGAGATTGGTTATAGCCAACTCAGTTTACTCGGGTTTCGTACCACACTATCAAATCGTACTTTACGAAAACGAGTATTGGACACAATAAAAGCAAATTGAAGAATCAGGATATTTTAGCACAAGAGTTCCGCTTAGATATCTACTATTCAAGTTGCTTCGTTGAGTATCTTCCTCATCCTATCGCAAGTTGTGAGTTCAAACCATTTTGGTTCAAGAATGAAGCACAACTGCCTTCGTACTGATGGAGAAGTTGTTTGCATAGAATTTTCGAGGTCTTTTTACAACTTATGGTGATTACTTCGTACATGCTAGCAGAAATTGTACGAAGTTTGTTTGCTGTTCGTGGCGATCCGAGTAAATTGTGTAGCTGAACATCTTTGCCGTGTTGCGATCTTAAACACTTTTCAAGAGTCATTTCTCCTTTGGAGAGCGAATAATCCCTTTCGAGAGAGCCAAAACGAATCATGATAAACTCCTTCGCGAAAACAACAGTCCTGTGACTAGGCTCAGATTGCATTGCACATAATTTGCATACACTTTCAAGTTGTGTATTTTGCTGAAACTTCCAAGAATTTGCGACCCTTAACGCAGTTTATGAAGAAATATTAAAGCTACATATTTTTCTTGAATCAAGGCAGGAGTATTTTTAAAAAGGACTCTCATTTATAAGGGAAGATGCGCCATTCTGTTTTGCTATATATTTTGGTTTCATGCTCGTCTAGTTCATGTCACGCAACATGATTTTCTTTTGCAGTCAGACACAGTTTTCTAAAAGAATTGGCGATTGCTAAGACTGCTAAATATATTTCAACTACTAGTGAAATAGCTGGCTAAACTATCGTCAATGCAGATTTTCCTTAGGACTTGGCAAGAGCATTGGTTCGTCAATAATCCCGCACAATTTCCCGCACAATCGAAGGTTTAATTCTCCCGCACAATGTGCTTCCAAATTCACACGTTATTTTCTTTTTTTTTTTTTCCTGAACCTTACTAGAAAGCCAACTAACTGGGAGGTAAGATATTTAATCAGTTGCCGAGAGTCGGCATGTTTTTAATGAGCTACGAGTCCAAAAACGTTTTCGTATTTAGCTCGTTTTATTGCAATATGATTTGTTTTACTGCAATGTTCTAAATAATAACAGCAGTAGCCACATACCGTCATTGACTGCCTATTTTTTGCCAGTGTTTTCGTAGATTGAACTCATACCGCACTCGGTTCAGTTGTCATCTCACGAGAACGTTTCGAGCGTGAACTTTGCTTACCTGGCTGGCTTTCAAACAATATAATTCGGGACCGATCCTTTCTGAAAACGATCGACATCTTTGTATTTGAGATGAATGTATAAGGCGCGATTCTTGCCAAAACCTTCTTCGCAAAACACCGCATTCTGTCACGAAGAGCGAGTAATGTCGCGTTTCTCGTCCCCAGTTTCCATGGTCTACGCATGGAACGCCTGGGACCATGACCCCCCTTTTGGCGACCAAAACGCTAGCATTTTGAGACTCGGGCTCTCCTACGGAAGCCGGAACAAAAATGTCAGAGAGCAGGGATAAAAAGCCAAACGACAATTCTCGCAGAGGAAAACCAAACAAGCGTCGCAAAAGAAAACCAAACAGCCAATGCCGGAAAAAGTTAATCATCTATTCCGGAAAACCAAGCCATTGTAACCTACACAGATGACGAACACCGTTTGCGGTCTTCCTTCAGGGAAAAACACGGCAAACAAATTAATTTCGATGTAATTTCAAAGCAAGAAGTACCGCAGCTTCTCAAGCAGCTTCTTTCTAGAAATAAAGCAGACGACAAAAGAAAACAAAGGCAAAGAATATGAACCAGGAAAATTACAAACTTACCGAAATGGTTTACGAAGGTACTTTCTGGAGTGTTTATGTCCACCGGCAGTGGACAAGTCGACCTCGAAAAATCTTCAGGGATTGAGTTTGAAGAAGTTTCAACGATGCTAACTATGAAGAAAACAGATTTGAAGCAAAAAGTTCATGGTAACAAACCATATGCCGCTCAACCAGTTGAAACAGAAGGTTTTGAAGAGATGTGGTCGTCAGGTGCAATCGGCCTTCAAAATCCTCGCTCTCTTCTCCACCTGAAATGGTGAAACAACGTCACGCCCTTAGGAATGAGAGGTTTTGACGAACAACATGACTGTAAACTAAGTGATTTAAGCGTGACAGAGCAGCACATCGAATACAAAGAACGACAAACCAAGAACCGCCAGCAAGACGAACCGACTGCGACAAAACGGGCGAGATAGTATAACAACAAGATTTGGAGGACGTATGGTGGAGAGCGAGATCTACACAGAGCATTTATCGAGCACGTTGGACATCATCTGAAGGGTGAAATCGTTCCTGGAAATTTCTACCTAAGTCCAGTTGACTGCCCACAATGCATTGTCTGGTACAAGATGATATGGTTCCAATTGGTAGGAATTCATTGGCAAAGTAAATGCAGAGTATTGCTTCCATTGCCCTCCTGGACGGCAAATTCACAAATTCGATTGGTCGCAAAACAGTCATCCAAGCCCTCCGTGATGATTTCGACCCACTGGAGATCTCAGAGCTGACTGGCCACGCCAATCCGGAATCCATATCCAGCTACAGCCATAATCCTCTGGAAAAAAAAAAAAAAAAAAAAAAAAAAAAAAAAACAGCGGCAAATGTCCAATAAGTTGGACGGTTTCAACCCAGGCACGACAACTACCAACAGCTATTCAAGTCATGCTTTACGGGAGATTGTTCTCAACAGCTCAGCTCCGTCAAGCAACACGGCAGCTATTAGTAACCGTGACAGCAGTGCCGGTCGTTCTAGTTGGCTGGAGCAGCTGGCGGGATGTTTACTGGAGTAACTTTTAATAATTTCCGGTAAATATTTCCGTGAACTTTCAGTCCAACATGACACCAACAAGTGACTCTCTGCAATGAAAGAAAAACAGCAAAATGGTGACTTTTAAGCTTTTTTGAGCTATTTTTCGTAAGGGTTTACTGAGAAATTCTAGTCTCAATCATTACATTTTGAATACAATTTTTTTTATAACTGTAAAGGACTTACTAGTTTTTTGTAGATCTTGTCTTAACACCGGAACGCTTGAAATTTTCCATTTGCTTGAGCATTTCAGTTGTTGATTGTCAGCGCCACATTTTGCCAAGTTGTATGGTAGCAGCCAAATCCAAAACATTCATTGAATGAAAGAACTTTTCTATAAAATCTTTGTCTTGAATAACTCCGTATTTTGTACTTTCAGTTTTTTTGTTTCGTTTCGTTTCGTCAGAAACGAAGCGGTATTGTTTTCAGTTCAGAGGTGAACTATTTACATAGTAATTTGTAATATCCAATCAGAGTAAAGTTCGTAATTGTTAATGTAAATACGGTGGAAATTCGGTCATCGCAACAAAATGTGGCTTTCCGAACATTTCAATTGCTGCTTTATTCGAAAATGGAGTTACGACTGAAACTCTCGTTTCTCGTTATTAAAATACACAAGAGAACTACGCATTGGACTTCTATTCGGATAGTAATATTGAAAAGGAAGCTTATTTTGGAGGTAGAGAGACCGCCAGACCACGCGATTTGTCCACTAATGTGATATTTTAAGCCGATGGAAGCAGTTCGTTTTGTTTAGTTCAACGAAGAAATGGTACTGTTTCCCGTTTCAGAGTGATTTATTGACATAGTAAGTATGAATGTTATCAGCCAGTAACGCTTGTAATTCACAAGATAAACATGTTCAAGAAAAATAACTTCTCGAAACTAAATTTTATTTCGTGAGACGGAAAGAAAAGGAAATTAAAATGTCATGCAGGTGGAAATAATTGGCGACTTGAAATGGTCCTAAGTCTCACTGAAACGATGTATTCTACAGAAACGAAGATATCTGTTTCCGTGCTTGATTTAAATGTGATTAAGATCACAACTACGGCGACATAATTTTGGTCAATCAGAACACTTGTCAGGAATAACAAGCCCGCCCCTTTTCTGTGGCTGTTTACGGGAAAAGAACACGCACTTGGAGCGTTTGGACGACACTACAGATACGATCTATTGTGGAAGGTAACTTATGCATCATATTGTAATTTAATTAACGTTGGTATATTGCAAACTAGGCACAATATGGCTTTTTTATGAGGATTTCTTCATATCGTAGGTGTGGACATTTTCCAGATTTAATTGAATTTCTCGAATTTTCCGCCGCAATTCCAGTAACTTTACTTCTTAGAGCGCACTTTTAAAAATACGTAAATTTGCATTTCGACATACTGCGGCATTTCAAGAGCTGGTTTCCAAGAAAACACGGATAGCACTTGTATTTTAGCTTCATAATATTCGAGCGAAAGTGTGTCGTCACACATGAGGCGTCCTTTTTGAAAAGAAAAATATACTGCGTCACTGACAACGAAACCTAGAGCTCCGCATCCATTCGAATCAAGGACTGCCCGGCACAGAAATGGAAAAATTATGCGTCAAATGCTTTTGCCTCTTAGCTTTATTTAGCCACACACAATACTTTGAATTTCTGAAAAATTTCGCGGGGCTGTGCGGCCCGCTTCCCAAAACATTTACCCTATTGAAGACCAAAGTCTGCGATTTTTCTTACCTATTTATGGTCTGACCCTTAAATTAATACCCTGTTTCAGACCTGCCGTAGTTCTCTAGTTCAGAATGATGTTAAAGGTATTGTGAATGGCTTTAGTTGCTGGTCTTATCGATAATGATGAAAAAGGTAGCTTCTTCTAAAAAAACATACCTAATTCAAGACTACAGCGCAAAAACCATACCCAGTTTGAGACCAAAGTGACTAATATCGATACTCTACTTCTGACTAAAATGTCTTAAAAAAACATGTCCCTCTGACGCAGGACATACCTATAGAGCCGATATGAGGAGCACTCCCCCTACTCTAGGGCAGAGTCAAAGTAAAGTATCACAAGTAAATACATTTCGAATCGCGTTGACTATACTAACTGATACATGTGTAGACAACTTAAGAGCTTCTGCCTGAGAGACCGGGGCAGACTTGGAAATGAAGATCGGCCGATTTCGCTGAAAATTGGTACACAACGTCGTTATGTGGACTTACGTAATATGCCAAAGTTTCAGGTTCAACGACCATTTTTTAGCCGAGTTCTGGATGTCAGCCCCTCAGGGGTCCCCAGAGGCTGATTTTCAGTGTAATTTTGGCCAGTTTTCAATCTTCAGTTTTAGCAACGTGCAACTGATTCAGACAAAACCAAAACCATATTAGTAATGCACTATTCTTAGGCGTTTATTGGTAAGAACATTAGCTCACGGGAATTTTTCGTTAGCCCGTGGCTGTTATCACAACTTGGTCCTATTTGAAGCATATGGGAGGCAACAGGAAATGGCCTGTTTTTCAGACCACATATTTTCCATGCCCATGTTTTATATCGTGAAGTCTTAGTATCCCTGCAAAGTTCAGCCCTTAGTTTAGTAATATCAAGAAAAATATACTAAGGTTGAGGCTTTTTTACCAAGAAAAAAACTTACAAGAAAATAACTAACCAGGCCACTTTCGGTTAAAGTTTCAAAACAGCGTGTCTGTAAAAATCAGCCATTTAATTTCGATTAATACATTTTTTCTTCTAAGTCATGAATTAGAGACTCTGAAGTTAATTGTAACCGAAAAGACTTACCGTTAATCAAAAAATTTCATGTGATTTTTTTGGACCGATCAGAGTTTGGTCAGGCAACGGTTATAAATTTTGTGGAAGTAGTCTTGAAAATTACAGATAATGGAGTCACTATGAAAGAACCATATGTATACCTAACACTCCGTCTCTTGCCGGTTAATCACAATGCACCATTGCATCTTTTTTGGTCCAAACTGCAATATTAAGTTTATTCAACCCGTTCAACGAAACGAGTCTGTGGCCCCGAGTAATGAAGCGCTAATTAAATCAAGAAATAAGCCGCCAAACTTTGTGATCCCATTTCGTATCATAACCCACCTGTCAGGGAGTTCTTTTCTAAAGAAAACAACTTATCAATCACTCTAAATGCAATTACAACGTCTCTCGTAACACTACTTTAAAATCGCTTTGAACCTTAAGGATATTTCGAATACGATTATAGCTAATTGTCCAATACAAAATGCAGTCTCCCTCTTCGAGTCTATATGCAAAGTGTCTGGATAAATTCACTTACTATAAACGCTTACCTGGCTTCAGGTTTAGAGGCATGCCCCTTTCTTATAATCCCTTAAAGGTGAAGCAACGTTAAAAACCTTAGCCTCAGCGATAAATTGGTAGTGAGTGCATTGTTCCGAGTAATGAAAATTCAGGTTGATTCATACCGTACATGGCGACGCTACGACACGCCAACTTACCCATAGTTTGCTGGCTATGATTGACTTGGAATTCAGTTTTTTCTCGTCTAGATTCGTCTCCTTGATACTGCAGAGAATGATTAGGTATAGAACATGCTTGAGAAGCTAAAAAACGAATGGATATGTTACTGAATATTTATTCATACCCAACCCCCCAGTGCAAACGGCCTAGGTATTATAAATTGAGGACGTCCAAGACGCACCGTTTTCCCCGCCAAGTCGCTGGATGTCTGACCAAATTACCAGAAAAGTACTCCTTGGCACACTTGCCCTTTCTCTATCGGGATTTTCCTTTTGTTGCTTTCTCAGTCAGTACAGATCCAGACTAAATCGGTGTACTGTGTACATCCAAAGATAAGACAGGGTAGGAGTGGATTTCCCTTCAAAAACTACTGCTCATGGCACCCCTAGCTGTAGAATTGCTGACCCTTAACTCCGATTTCCATAGTAAGAAGTGATAATCCCCAGGATGACCAGCATGCTTGCTGAGGTGGTAAGGTAAGTCGTCACAAGGCCCAGTGCCTCATACCTGCTGGAGCTTAAATTGGTCATTGCTCTTCTTCCCTGAACAGGATGATCATCACCGGCTCTCATTTATACATCTTTGTGGAGAGAGGCATTGTGAACGAAAATTGCCTTTCCCAAGACGACATGTCAGCGCCCTAGTAACCAGGAGCGCTCGATCCGGAGTCCAACCCGCTAACCATTAGGTCGCGACCGTGCTCTGCGCTAGGCAGTTGCCAGTTTTGTATAAAATCCAACTGCGTTACTACGTTACAGGTTTACTTCAGTCTGTCGTAAATTGATGAAATGCAACCGCGAAATGAATATATAGTCAGCACGTGGACATCTTGCCGGCTGGATTGTTTATTTACAAGAAATGAAACTATCTGCGATCAGTTAATTAAACTTATTAACTCTATTCTGTCTGTAAGTGAATTTGTTTCATTTGAGTGTGCTTCAAAGGCAGAGGAGCGAAAGTCTGGCTGTTGCAAGTTTAGTCCCCTGGAAAACTACATGTAGAAACATGAGAATACAGTGTCCCTCAGTTTTGGAAAGAAGATGACATATGCGGGGCATGAGATAACAAGCCATCAGAGCCTGCTGTGACTCTGCCAGTAGCGACGTTAGATCGAGATGTTACCCACCTGATGGTCAAATTAAAGTGGGCGCTGGTGGTAATAAAGTGGCCGCGTCGCGCAGACTTGACAATTTCCCTGAATGGAAGTTAAAGTATGAATTAAAGAAGATTGTGATTTGCCCACGTCACCGCCAAAAATTCACCTGTTTGTGTGACCAAAGTGGGGCATGTCAACACCCTTTCAATCAAGGAGAAAAAAGAAATTGAAGAAACCGAAGAAGATTACCGCAGACGTTTCAGATAGAATATTTAAGGAGTTCGGCATTGTGATACCTACTGCATCCCTTAAGTGTCCTAGGGTAGAGTGACTGCATGCATTTTTATCAGACATAAATTCATTTTTAACAGAGAAACAACAACAACATGATATTAAGTGTAGATTCTGGATCGTGGGTTCAAATCCCATCTGGGACTCGGATTTTTTCCGAGTATACGTTTCTCCCAGAATTTACACTTAAAGATTTTTTTTACACGCTTTAATGTCTTAAATTCGTTCCACTTGTTCAAGGATCGTTCTTCCATCATCATCTGCATACATATTTGAACAAAATATCTCTAACTTAGATTGTGTACCCACCCACAATTCAATTGTCAACATTTTCGACGCCATATTGGATGTTGTTTCACTTGAAAAGTCGAAAGGGCTTGGAGATGAATTAAGTAGTTTCACATGCCCAATATTAAATCACAGCGGAGACGCTTTGCGTGTCATGCTCAAACAATGTAATATCCAGGCGAAAATAGGAAGTAATTTTGCCCCCTATTGTATCACGAGGCTTACTTACTTACAATCTCTATCATAACGATGGTATTCGTATTTAGAATCGATACCAAAGAGAAGCAAAGACCGAAGCTTGGAGGAAAGCACCTCTGGGTGTGTCGTAGTTAAGTCAAAAATTTCAGTACCACAGGTCACACAAGGTATTTGTGATCTTCTGGCAGGGAGAAGGAGAAAAATAACTCAAGGCTTAAAATTCTAATGGTGAATAGTAAGCTATGAAGGCACTTGACGTTAGAATGTCATAAATTCCAAAACATCCATCATATTGAATCCACCAGTCTGGATTTCATGACTATTCCATGAAGTCAAAATATCGTTTTTGCCAATTATAGCAAAATTAAAACAGAATAGAAAGGGTACTAAAGGAATGAAAAGGTGCAAAAAACTCTGTCCCAAGAAACTTGAAAATGTCAATAAAAACAGAGAATGAGATGAGAAAACTTAAACTTAGGGTAATTATGCCTGACAAAATAAGGTTGCCATGGAAACGAGGCAGAGTCCCATAAATAAGGCTTTTTTTGGGCTCAGCTTCTCCCACCTAACTTATACACTCAGTAAACAACTTGTTTCATTGTATTTTGATTACTTTTCTCGTTATCAACGTTTTAAGTTTCCCCCTCATCACCTTCCAGTCCCCAGGGTACAGGGTACAAATGCTGCATAAAATTTAGATTCAAATCTGTCAGTAGGAAAATCAATTTCTAGTCTTTGGTTTGTAAATGTATATTTAATTTCAATAGTTTACTTCGAGATCATTAATTGTATGCTAATTTTGCGGCTAATGTCTAAAAATCTCTCCTAATAAAAAAATTAAGACTTTGGCAGGAAGTGTATAGTAGGTAATTTCTCTTGAAGTGTTTCGTAGTAAAAAAGCCTCAACCTCAGTATTTTTTTCTTGATATTACTAAACTAAGGGCTGAACTTTGTAGGGATACTAAGACTTCACGATATAAAACATGGGCATGGAAAATATGTGGTCTGAAAAACAGGCCATTTCCTGTTGCTTCCCATATGCCTCAAATAGGACCAGGTTGTGATAACAGCCACAAGCTAATGAAAAATTCCCGTGAGCTAATGTTTACACCCATGGAAGCCTAAGAATAGGGCGTTGCAGATATGGTTTTGCTTTTGTCTGAAATTAATTGTACGTTGCCAAAAGAGAGATTGAAAATTGGCCAAAATTGCACTGAAAATCAGCCTGTGGGGACCCCTGAGGGGCTGATATCCAGAACTCGGCTAAAAGAAGGTCGTTGAACATGAAACTTTGGCATATTACATAAGCCCACATAACAACGTTGTGCACCATTTTTAAGCGAAATCGGCCGACCTTCCTCTCCAAGTCTGCTCCGGTCTCTCGGGCAGAAGCTCTTAACTACGATACGAAACTTCATCTCTTCAACTAACGCCGTTTTCGTCTATAGGAGTACCTTAATTAGCAAGACAAAAGTCATATTTGACATAAAATTTGCCCATTTGTCCTTGAGACATTGAAGCAAGTAAAAGACAAGTAAAGAGTAATATCTTTAGCTGAATACATTCCAGCAGAAACCGTGTTATATTTTCAACATCGTTGCAAGAGGTGTATATGAAGTGTGCCTATATGATAAGTGAAGCCTTGAAGTTGACTGGCTCATAGTTGCCGGAACTTATCCCGGTTTCTATAGCATGAAGCGGCTAAGAGTATTTCTTCTCCCCCTGGACGGGAAGCTAGTCCATCGTAGGTCATCACTCCCCCGCAATTTGTCGTGTGAGGACATTCCTGATAGAGACGGACAAGACATGGTTATGATGGACAAGTTATATATCCTTATAAGTGACACACTGAACTGTTTCTCAATAGTTTCTTAGTAAGATCATCAATTTCGGCGATTATTGCCTTTTAAAACGTTTGTTGTGTAAGATAAATTCGATATTAGGTCAGCGCGGACCCTTTGCGACCCTCTGCCTTAATCTCCCATGTCTCAGGCTAAATAAGAATAGTGCCACAAATGAAAGAGCTCCCATAATTCCGGGATCTCAGAATTTTCTAGAATGAGGAACAACATGGAGAGTTTCCCTTTAAGAGAGTTTTGTTTTCCCATTTTTATTTTTTTTATGTTTTTCTTTTCTGTACTGTGGTTTCCAATATCGGGAAGGGAACCTCCCAGCACACACTCTTTAATTTCCCTTTTATCGTGCAATTGACACTGATTGTGATTATTTGTTGGTAGGTTCTTGCAAAACAATCAGTTGAAAGACTTACCTGAGGATATTTTCCGTTACAACACCTGGCTTTCGCAACTGTGAGTAGATCTCCCCATCTAACTCTAGATTACCATACCCAAATTCCCAACTAGCCAATCAGAAGCTGTGTCTACTGTCTTGATATCCTAATACATCAAGTCACTGACCTGATATGGCTACAATATCGGGTCATTTGGCCTAATTTGGGTACGGTAAATACCTAATGGTACCTTTTTGGTACGCTTCGACGGCATATCAGGCTCGTTTGGTCTCGCCATGGGTATTTCGGCTGGACTCCTCTCGCAAAAGTACGAACCATGGTTTAGCAAACTCACCTGGTATGCCGCTGCACGCAGTTTAACAAAGTAAGTGAAAGAATAATTTGGCAGATAACAAGTTTGCCTGTTGCACGGCCACAGAACAAGGGGCGGCGTGGAGTTTTGTAACCATTGCACTTGAAGATAAATTTAAACCTTTTTTTATGAACCACCAGATAGACGCGAGAATCCAAACTATATTTCCAACGTGGACGTCAGCGACGATTTGTTCCTTTTTCAGTTTCGGTCTTGATAATACAAATGCCACTCTTGTCTTCGAAGCAGTCACCAATCGTTTTCCTAAGGTGTACTATATACATATTTTTTTTTAATCTCTCGCATTGAATTCGGCGAATCTAAACTCTTTGGCTCTCTTAATTCTATAATGTGTATTTTCTGTGAAGGCTGGACATAAATTACGACATAGAAAACTAGGAAAGCCCTATAATACGAGGAAAAAAACTTGAAAAATCAAATGAAAACAAGAGAGAATCTACACTGCCTTCTTCGTTTATACAACCATTGACATTACAAGCCTTCCCATAAACGTAGTCTAGATCAGGGACGCTGACGCCGTTTCACTCGGAATAGTCAACTTCGGCTTCCGAAAATTGTTGGTGCAGAATGCTGAATAACAAAACCACCTCACCATTCTTGTCACACTGCCGCCATATGTTTTTGTCCCTACAAACTGCGAGAATAGTACCCAGGCTTCCCGGTATGAAAGTAGCCAACGTTTAGGTTCGCCCAGTGATTTTGTGGGTTTAGCTATGCGATTCAAAAAAAAATTCACTACCTGACGAGTGAATTCCACGTTAAATTTCGGCCGAAAAACCAATATCGCACGAATCGCAAAAATAATTCCTTTTAAAAAATTACTGTAAAGACATGCAGTTGAATGTATGACACCTGTACAGTATTAAGAACAGCATAAGGAATTTAATGAGATCTATCCCCTACCACAAAATTGCAACATGCCTTAATTGTCCAAAAAAGAAGTAAAGAAAACAAAACTCCTGCAGAGTGAATTGCACTGTCTGGCTTACAAACTGTACCTGCCTGAATGACACTTATGCAGCCACTTTATATTGCAGTTTTAATCAGAAAGCAGACATTTTTCCTTTCACGGCTAAAACATTTTGTGCGTAGTAACTTCATCATGGACACTGGTAGGCAAACACCCTGGCAGAAAAATTCTTATGGATAACCATGGCTTGTCATGTGTTATAAATAGCCATTCTGCTTGAATCGTTTGCATTTTAGCAAGTAAGCACATACCGTGCTTTGAAAGCCTCAAAATGTAGGAGTGATTTCACAGCCGACATGATAAATGACGATTGTCAACAAAAATGTGTACACCCATGGCAAAGTGTAACACTTCCCCTAAGATGGCTGCCAAGATCAATGCAATCAAAGACAATCATGGAGGTTATTACTGATGTGTTTAGTATGGGCTATTTCAATCTATCTTAGGCTTTTGGCGAAGTAAACGATGCATTCTCATTCAAGCCCAATTGATACATTACAATTATCGGCTGAAAATCACGGTAAACGCACCAAATGCTCTTCAATTTCGCAACATTTTCTGGGAGGGGGCATGCCCCCAGACCCCCCAGTTGTATAAGCCCTTCGGCTTCATATTGTCATTTCCCTAAACATCAAACCAAAAAAGCAATGCAGCCCCGTTTTAGGCAATAGCACTCGGATGTATCTGATACGTGGTTATATTTCCCCCGAGCATAATTTTCACATGAAAGCTAAACGACTATGTGAAAGTTAAAAAATAAATAAATAAATAAATAAATAATAACAATAATACTAACACTAATAATAATAATAATAATAACAATAATAATAATTGTTTGAACTTAAAGAAAAAAGAAATTTCGTGCAGGGGACTTGCCCCAACTGAAGCTGTGGATGTGAAAATAAATTCCTGCTAACTCAAACAGCTCCCCTCACTATCACTTTTCTAATGTTTTATCCCTTACATGTAGGCCTCCAAAATAATTTATAATAACTAAGAGATGTGTTTTTTTTTTCTCACTGAGACTGTGGACTACAGAAACTGGGTGACCATTGATTTTAATTTTGTTATTAAATTATGCCAAAAATTGATACCCCTAGCTTTAGAATTGTTAGCCCTTAACTCCGATTTCCACAGTAAGAAGAAATAATCCCCAGGATGACCAACATGTTTGCTGAGGTGGTAAGGTAAGTCGTCACAAGGCCCAGTGCCTCATACCTGCTGGAGCTTAAATTGGTTATTGCTCTTCTTCCCGGAACAGGATGATCATCACCGGCTCTCATTTATACATCTTTGTGGAGAGAGGCATTGTGAACGAAAATTGCCTTTCCCAAGACGACATGTCAGCGCCCTAGTAACCAGGAGCGCTCGATCCGGAGTCCAACCCGCTAACCATTAGGTCGCGACCGTGCTCTGCGCTTGGCAGTTGCCAGTTTTGTATAGAATCCAACTGCGTTACTACGTTACAGGTTTACTTCAGTGTGTCGTAAATTGATGAAATGCAACCGCGAATTGAATATATAGCCAGCACGTGGACATCTTGCCGGCTGGATTGTTTATTTACAAGAAATGAAACTATCTGCGATGAGTTAATTAAACTTATTAACTCTATTCTGTCTGTAAGTGAATTTGTTTCATTTGAGTGTGCTTCAAAGGCAGAGGAGCGAAAGTCTGGCTATTGCAAGTTTAGTCCCCTGGAAAACTACATGTAGAAACATGAGTATACGGTGTCCCTCAGTTTTGGAAAGAAGATGACATATGCGGGGCATGAGATAACAAGCCATCAGAGCCTGCTGTGACTCTGCCAGTAGCGACGTTAGATCGAGATGTTACCCACCTGATGGTCAAATTAAAGTGGGCGCTGGTGGTAATAAAGTGGCCGCGTCGCGCAGACTTGACAATTTCCCTGAATGGAAGTTAAAGTATGAATTAAAGAAGATTGTGATTTGCCCACGTCACCGCCAAAAATTCACCTGTTTGTGTGACCAAAGTGGGGCATGTCAACACCCTTTCAATCAAGGAGAAAAAAGAAATTGAAGAAACCGAAGAAGATTACCGCTGACGTTTCAGATAGAATATTTAAGGAGTTCGGCATTGTGATACCTACTGCATCCCTTAAGTGTCCTAGGGTAGAGTGACTGCATGCATTTTTATCAGACATAAATTCATTTTTAACAGAGAAACAACAACAACATGATATTAAGTGTAGATTCTGGATCGTGGGTTCAAATCCCATCTGGGACTCGGATTTTTTCCGAGTATACGTTTCTCCCAGAATTTGCACTTAAAGATTTTTTTTACACGCTTTAATGTCTTAAATTTGTTACACTTTTTCAAGGATCGTTCTTCCATCATCATCTGCATACATATTTGAACAAAATATTCCTAACTTAAATTGTCTACCCACTATGTCAATTTTGCGGCTAATGTCTAAAACTCTCTCTTAATAAAAAAAAAAAGAAAATTAAGACTTTGGCAGGAAGTGCGTAGTAGGTAATTTCTCTTGAAGTGTTTCGTAGTAAAAAAGCCTCAACCTTAGTATTTTTTTCTTGATATTACTAAACTAAGGGCTGAACTTTGCAGGGATACTAAGACTTCACGATATAAAACATGGGCATGGAAAATATGTGGTCTGAAAAACAGGCCATTTCCTGTTGCTTTCCGTATGCTTCAAATAGGACGAAGTTGTGATAACAGCCACAAGCTAATGAAAAATTCCTGTGAGCTAATGTTTACACCCATAGAAGCCTAAGAATAGGGCGTTACAGATATGGTTTTGCTTTTGTCTGAAATTAATTGTACGTTGCTAAAAAAGAGATTGAAAATTGGCCAAAATTGCACTGAAAATCAGCCTGTGGGGACCCCTGAGGGGCTGATATCCAGAACTCGGCTAAAAGAAGGTCGTTGAACCTGAAACTTTGGCATATTACATAAGTTCACATAACAACTTTGTGTACCAATTTTAAGCGAAATCGGCCGACCTTCCTTTCCAAGTCTGCCCCGGTCTCTCAGGCAGAAGCTCTTAAGTTAATTAGCCTTTGCTCTTCTACGATAGGTTAAATACTAAACCTCACCTGGACGAAAAAATCCAGGCTCTGGTAACTGCGCAGATCAGTGCGGTGCAAAGCGGCGCATTAGCACATATCCCCCTCATCCCAGGACTTCTCGTGCACAAGATATCAAAATCCCAGGCTTTCTCAGACTTTGAATATCTTTCCGGAAACGAAACACCATTTCTTTCTGAGAAATTTCGTCTTGTTTTTTGCTGAAGAGTGTAAAATGTGAGGCACTACTTTCTCCACAAGTTTGAAATAAAAGTGGTTTTCATTCTGAAAAAATCGTGTTTTGTATTCGCTAGATCTTGACACCTGGCTTTGAAAGGGTTTCCATTAGAGACTTTCATACCGGGAAGCCTGGGTACTAGTTTCGCGGTTTGTAGGGACAAAATTGTCGCGGGAAAAATTGTAAATATGGCGGTCCTTCGTGACCTGTCATAGTTTTAAAAAACTTTTCATAAGAAATTCGTCTTTGGAGGTAGAAAACCGTATGTAAAAGTTATGAAAATACACATACCCGCTTTCAAGTTGTTGGCCAGAAAGAAATTCAAGAAATATGGAGAAAAGTGCAGAGTTTAACAAGGAAAATTGCGTGAAGTGGTTGGCAGATATCGGAGCCTCTACATCTGGTTGAAAACAAGAACTAACAATGAGGACAAATCGATTATCAAGGTATCCAGGACTAGTCCAGAAACTCAAGGCAAAGTCAGAAAAAGCTTACGTATTTCCCTGTAGTCTTGATTCCGCGGATATTCCACCGGCCACAGCCAAGTGGAGGGCAGCTAACGATGATTTGCCCAAGATCAACGATAAAATGTTTACTCAGTATGTTTTCATAAAACGGGAAGGTAGTGCTGGTCAGCAGAAGAAAGCATTACAAATGTTTACAAGTAGAAAAATTGTCAATGTCAAAACTTTTGTCAACGAGCAAGTAGTTTACGTGAAGGCTATGATAAAAAAGTCTTACGGGTCCATGCAACGCCCCACAGTTATTATGTTTGAAAATGGAATACCAGCCAAAGCTCATTGTAGTTGTCCAGTATGACTAAGTGGAATCTGTTTCCATGTATTAACATTGCTTCTCTTCTCGAAACACTATCATGAAACTGGAGAGAAAATACAAGCCTTAACATGTTCAGAACAACTGCAGAAATGGCATAGGTCCTCACACAAGAGTTTTATGCCAATGGTACCACTCAGGGAGTTAAAAGTTAAGGTCATTCCACTGAAATAGAACCTACACTGAGATTTTTGTGAAACTTTGCCTATTGATTGTTTATATTATAAGAACTTAAATTCTAAAATTAAAAATGAGGGGTCCCCATGTTTGTTTAGGAGCAACAGCACCTTGTTTACACCCAGTAAATCCTTATAACAGCACCATGATTGTAGTCACGATTGCTTGCTAAATTCAAGTTTCCGACGATAGGAAAGAGTCGATTGTAATGATTAAACAAAAATGGACCTAATAACAAACGGCATTCAGAGAGCCTTCACTGCTAAATGTGTAGCTGGAGTAAGAGAAGAGACTGATAAGAAACAAGTATCAAACCCAGTAACAGTAGACACAAGTAAAGTTCTGTATGAGGCAAGTTCTGTATCATTCAAGAGGATAAAAAAGTCACTGCCAGTATTGAAGGTCAGCTTCAAGAAAAGAGGCCTTTACTGGCAATAAACATTAGCAATCTAAAGGCCCCTTACCCTGCTGGGCCAAAATACCATGATATTCTGCAGAGTACCAATGTGTGGGAAGATCTGCATAAATTCAAAATAACTGAAAGTAGACTACCTGCACTCCTGGGTTCACATGGACAAGAGAGGTTCATTAACTACTGGAAAGTGGTTAGACAAGGTTTGAAAGAAAGTGATGTTATTAATACAAACTTTGAGAATTTCAAAAGGGGTCACAAATTTGAGAAAGAAGCAGTATCAGTTTTTTACAATTTGTCTAACAGTGAAACTCAAACCTGTGGGTTCTTTGAGGAACCAAGTGACTTATACTATGGTGCTAGTCCAGATGCATTGGCTGAATCTTCTCTAATTTTGGAAGTCAAGGCAAGACCAGGGAAAACTGAACGGCCGCTTACATCACTGAAACAGCAGCCAAGTTACTACATAAAGGCCTCAATTAGTAATGGTGTGCACTGGTGCTTCATACTGCATTTTAGAATCATGTGACCCTGAAACACAACAAGCATCATCTTTCCTCATCAAAAGAGATGATTTCTTAATGTCTGTTATAATAGACATCTCAAACAGTATTTTAAATAAAAAAAAAATTGGAATGGTAATATTCAGAAAACAACTACTACAAACGCTTAGGAGAAACTGTAGCTGGACGTGTTCCAGACTTTGCAAGTATCAAACCCGTAAGATCTCACATAAATGCACTGGTAAAGTCAGTTCCTGTAGTCGAGTTCTCAAAGTAAAGTGAAGTAAGACTCACTTTGCTGGCTTTGTTACATATAACCCTGACTTTCATATTGTACTTTAATTTGTAATCAGCAGTACTGAGTTTAATAAAGACGCAACTTGGATCTATAAACCATCCTCCTTCATTTGCTTTCTCTTGGGCCAATAGGAGACATTGTCAGGTTGACAATGTGACACAATGCCTGCCAGGTGGAGGACAGTAAGTCCACTTGTTGCACTGGCCAAGCAGCATTCAAAATAGACCATTCCCGAACTCGTCCAATAAACCGTTCAACATGAATTCTTGTTAATGCAATGTCAAAATTGGATGCAACCTCTGCCTGAGTAAACTGGTGCGACAACTTCTGAGCAGGATTATTCAAGTATATTCCTTTTAAAGCACAAAGATCTTGATAGCAAACCCTCTGTCTGCTATTAGTTCATGTTCTGGTTGAATCCACTGGACAACCCTAGACTTTTCAGTGATACAGTTATCTGATATAGAACCTGGGTAGATATCACTGAAAAAAAAAACCATCCCGTGTGGTGCAATTCCAATGAGGGCTTTGCCTGTTATGGTGTTCTTGTAGTTAGAAACATGAGAGAATATAAATCAAGATTTGATACATGCTGAAATTTGAATTCAGTACAATTGATGATCATGTCTGTGAGTCCATGGCCAGTCTTCACGAAAATGTCTGGCATCTCCTTCAGTAAAAACTCAGCTTCAGGCTTAAGGTTAATACATGTGAAGAATGTCTCAAGGAAAACTATCCAATCAACAAATATACGCTAAATTGTGCTCTCTCCTACTTTAAGCATAAATGCCATCACACCCTGATGGAGAGAATGTCTACAGATTGTAAGCACCGCAAAGAGTTCTGTTGGTTTATCTAGAGATCTCTTTCCAGTACCTTTACAATCAGAATAGATGATGACATCACTGTAAGGCTGCACACAATTCCAGAGAATATTGAATTGTTCAATAGATAATCGACACAAGTACTTAAATGTATTTGGCTTTTTAATGAGATTGGAGTAGCTAAATTGCTCTTGTTGTAGCCTTTTTACAGCAATCTTCAGTTCCTCATTTTGTTTATTAGTATTTTGCTGGGTTTGTTCAATGTTTCGCAATTTACTTGACATTTTTAAACTGAGATTTTCAGTCCTTAGTTTTTTAACAATGTTTTGAGCATTGGTCAGCTGTTCGGTCAATAGCTGCTTTTATTACATCTGTCAGTTAGTACGCGCGCTGTGATTGATCAATTTAGCTGGCCGTAATCTACGGTACGGCCCGCTAAAATTTAAAGCTGTTATTTTTGCCAATTTGTTTTGAGATTTATCGCCAAGTGTTCTTAACATTTCTAGCAGGTAAGAATTTAAAACTTTCTTTTACTTATAAAAATTGTGTATTAAAACCTACTAACGATTTCAAATTGACTAGTTTAGCAGTTCGAGGTGCGTCAGAAATTTGAAGCCGTTCTGTGTGTGAATAGAAATCGTTCCTGAACCCGTCAGACACCCGGTAGAGATATAGTAAATATCTCACTAACCTCGTTTTCTCCGTCCGTACTGTAAGTTACGGACCTCCGTATTTCCCCCTTCGATTTATGTCCCGCGCGCTTCGCACTTCAGCCATAAATCCAATGGGGGAAAAACCCGGTCCGTAACTTACAGTACGGCCCTCGAACTCGGCTAGGAAGAGGTCTATCTTCTTCCGACGCACCCAAACGAGTAGATAACTGTCGTTTAGATAACTTTCTTGACCTTTCAGCAGTTGGCTGATCTCTTTCTGTTGGAGCTTCTCTTTTTTTTTAGATCCAGAAATGACACAGAACACCACTTGGCCAGAGAAAGTTTACTTTCGAGACTACTTACTTTTCATTTGGCAGGCTTTGTTGCTTTTCTCTCTAGTTGAGCTTTCGACTGTTTAAGCATTTTTCTAGTGTCATTAATTGAGTGGCTGGAGCAGGGATGTCAGGAAAATCAGCACTCGCGTTCTCTCTATATCCACGGCCAGAATGCCAGTTTATACACGTCGTTTGAAGAATCCTGGTGTAGGCAGCTTGAACCTCAGGGTCCCGGGGCAAACAATAAAACTTGATCGATTCCCCTTGAGGATTTCGCGTTCGAAAATTGTTGGTGCAGAATGCTGAACAACAAAACCACCTCACAATTCTTGTCACACTACCGCCATATTTGTTTTTGTCCCTACAAACCGCGAGACTAGTAGCCAGGCTTCCCGGTGTGAAAGTCCTTAATTGTTTGCGCACTGACGTGGCGCACAAAAGTAGAAAACGTTTAGGTTCGCCCAGTGATTTGGTGGCTTTAGCTATGCAATTCAAGAAAAATTCACTATCTGACGAGTGAATTCCACGTTAAATTTCGAGCAAAAAGCCGATATCGCACGAATCGCGAAAATAATTCTTTTTAAAAAATTACTGGACTTTTACGTAGCCTGGGGACACTTCCTAAAAGTGACTGTAAAAAGATACAGTTGAATGTATGACAGCTGTACAGTATTAAGAACAGCATAAGGAATTTAATGAGATCTGTTCCCTACCACAAAACTACAACATTCATTCATTGTCCAAAAAAGAAGGAAAGAAAAAAAAATCCCGCAGAGTGAATTGCATCGTCAGGCTTACAAGCTGTACCTGCCTGAAATCGACTGGCACTTTGGCAGCCACTTTATACTGCAGTTTTAATTAGAAAGCAGATATTTTCCCTTTCACGGCTGATACATTTTGTGCGTAGTAACTTCATCATGAACACTGGTAGCCAAACACCCTGGCAGAAAAATTCTTATGGATAATTATGGCTTAATAGTGATAAAAAACTATGTGCTATAAATAGCCATTCTACTTGAATCGTTTGCATTTTAGAAAGTAAGCACATACCGTGTTTTGAAAGGCTTAAAATGTAGGAGTGATTTCACAGCTGACATGATAAATGACGATTGTGAACACAGATGTGCACACCTATGGCAAAGTGTAACACTTCCCCTAAGATGGCTGCCAAGATCAATGAAATCAAAGACAATCATAGAGGTTATAACTGATGTGTTTAGTATGAGCTATTTTCAATCTATTTTACGCTTTTGGCAAAGTAAACTATGCATTATCATTCAAGTCCAATTGATACATTACAATAATTGGCTAAAAATCACGGTAAACGCACCAAATGCTCTTCAATTTTGCAACATTTTCTGGGAGGGGGCATGCCCCCAGATCCCCCAGTTGTATAAGCCCTTCGGCTTCATATTGTCATTTCCCTAAACATCAAACCAAAAAAGCAATGTAGCCCCATTTTAGGCAATAGCACGCGGATGTATCTGATGCGTGGTTATATTTCCCCCGAGTATAATTTTCACGGGAAAGCTAAACGACTGTGTGAAAGTTAAAAAAAAAATGATAAAATAATTGTTTGAACTTGAAGAAAAACGAAATTTGGTGCAGGGGACTTGCCCCAACTGAGGCAGTGAATGTGAAAATAAATTCCTGCTGGCTGAAACAGCCGTCCCTCCCCATCACTTTTCTAATGGTTTATCCCTTATATGTAGGCTTCTAATAATAATTTACAATAATTAAGGGATGTTTTTTTCTTTTTGTTTTCTCCACTGAGACTGTGGACTACACGAACTGGGTGACCATTAATTTCAATTTTGTTATTAAATTATGCCAAAAATTATTGAGTAAGCCATCAGTAAGTTTTATTATGTATAGCATTTTGCCCTCACTACATGTAGAAAATCGAACACGCAAGAAAGTTTTGATGCACCTGTGCATTTGATCAGCCAAGTCAACATATGCTTTAACTGACACATCAATAACAATACAGCTAGATGGGTAAATAATATATCCTACATGCACCAAAGCTGAACATATAAACCCCTCAAACAAACTGGGAAGCAGGGACTATGTATCCACGACCGAAAGCAGTGGCACTAATGGAATCAAATAGCAAATCAAAATCAATGTAGAGCTTTCTTTGCATGCAGGGTTACTGGTTATTGCAGTAAAAAGGGGCTTGGAGGACATTGGAGTGCTGGAGGTGCTATAATGCCAATTCACAAGGTTTCAGAAGAGTATATAGATGTAGTAGTTTGTAAATTATATTCCGTACTTTCTGCAGAAAGGAAGTCTACTGCAATATTAATTTATATTAATATTCTACTGGACATTTTGATCGACTGAATTCAACAACACCACCAACAACAACAACAACAACAGCAAACCGAGGAAATCTACATATAAACACAAATGCATATCACTATACCAGAGTATCAAACAGCAAATCCCGTCTCAACGAAGGATGGCCAGATGAAAGGAATGTTTCAGAAAATTCGTTTAGGACTGATTATTATTCCAGGTATAGCCAAGAAATGCATTTAGAAGCCGGAAATCGCCCGAAATATTAAAGACTCGTGGTGTTTAAGTTTAATAATTATTATTTTTGCCGAAGGCTTTGTAGTCCTTTTATGGACCGTAGCTTAAAAGAAATTCAGCCAAGCATTTCACCAAGCCCAATAACTTGAACAAACAAAACGACGAAATCCCCATACTATGTAAGCGCAATATGCATAAAAACTTACGAGCGTCAAAAGATGTCAAACATAGGAAATCCTGTCTGCTTTTTAAGCATGAAATGTTTTTCCATTTTCCAACTATGAAAAGGGCAAGAAATTATAGCAGTCTATGAAGGGGCTGCCACTACTAACACAAATTAAAGAAAACTTCAAAACTCGCCTGACAGTATTTACAAATACAGTTTTATTACTTTTAGACGAGAGATTATCTATAGACGGCGCAAAACGACAAAAAAAAAACTGTTCGATTACAACGTGCAACTTTATACAACAACTTGGACAAAGCAACTTAAGTGTTGTTGTTTGAAATTTATCAAATTTCACAGCATGGTTTCAATGAAATCAGGAAGACTTTAAAACTCAACGAAGCAACTTGATAGTTTTTTTATGGAAAACGCGACGAAAGTTTTTATGTAACACAGTCGCTTACCGCAATTTTGCAATTCACTTCTGAGTGAATCCTTTAGACAGAAACGTCCAGCAAAAGTTGTGACGACTGAAGTGACGTAATCTTTTTGATAGATCAATGAATCAACCACTTTTCCTGTATGTTTACCGTTTTGTAATTTCTCTAAACACGTACACGAAACTTGTTGATCACATAATGAATCATGTGATTTGCACGACTGCATATTTCGGCGCGGGAATTAACTAGAAAAATTCTGTAGTCTTCTGAGTCAATTTCTCGGGCATTTGCCTCCTTTCTATAGCCCTCGTTCGTTCTGCTTCTCGGCATAGTTCGGTATTATTTCATCTCCTTTCTCTAACCCTGACTCGCATGTATGTATGTATGTATGTATGTATGTATGTATGTATGTATGTATGTATGTATGTATGTATGTATGTATGTATGTATGTATGTATGCATGCATGTATGAATGAACTATCTCGCCCTCTTCTTAGCCCTGGTCCACTCTTTCCCGATCTTCTTCGTCACTTCTTTGCCTGTTCATTCTTGCTCTCTGCCGTTTTCTTCACGTTCTGCCTCAGTTAAACCCTGTCTTGAAAACGTTAGACCAACCTCCCGTATCGTTTGTTGACATAACAAATAGAAATGAGTTTTCTTTTTTTTTTAAAAACCCGCCAAGAAAAAAAAAGGCATTCTTGAACTTCCCCGTTAGGGTTACCTCTAGACTCCATTCACCTCCCTTAGAGTCTGTACAGACAGACGTTCGTACAGTGACGTCAAATTTTCTTGTCTCGATGTGTTTAGCAATTTTTTTAGGAGATAGGGTTCTGCTCACGCGTCTTCGGCGCGCCGGAGCTCCGCTATAAAATATTTGTCTTAAATTACTCCGTATTTTGTATTCAGTTTTTTTTTTCGCTGAAGATTGTGAAATTTGAGGCACTGCTTTCTCCACGAGTTTAAAGTAAAAGTGGTTTTCATTCAAAAAATATCTTGTTTCCTATTCGCTAGATCTTGACACCACTGCCGTGGCTCACAAAAATACTAAACGTTTGGTTTCACCCAATGATTTGGTGGCTTTAGCTATGCGGTTCAAGAAAAATCCACTGCCTGACGAGGGAATTCCACGCTAAATTTCATTTGAAAACCGATATCGTACGATACCGGTTTTTTGCATAAAATTTAACGTGGAATTCACTCGTTAGGCAGTGAATCTTTCTATAGTATTAAAGGGTATATATTTATTGTGTGGTTAGAATATTAATGCACTGAAACTGAAACTACGCGAGTAAGTGGGAAATAGAATGTTGCTGATGAGTAATTTTCTCTTGCCATTGACACTAATTGTGATTATTTGTTGGTAGGAACTTAGAAAACAACCAGTTGAAGGACTTACCTCAGGATATCTTCAAAAATATGCGTTTGTATGTCCTGTGAGTAAATCTATAAAACAATTTCTCCCCTCCCTATCCTACTCAGACAAAAGAGATGACCAAATGGGGGGTAGATCTAAAGAGTGTGCACGCCGTGAATGCTATTCTAAACGTTTTAGAAGTGGAGTGAATTTCACTCTTTCGCTCATTTGCCTCCCGCTTCACTGTAAACAATTCGAACATCTGTTGACCAGTGCAGAAAGCCCTCGTGGTTGCTAGCGTACTGAATTCGTACCGAAGTCAAATTATGTCAAAAAAGAAGAAGGTAAAGTAAAACGATTTCTTCACCAGGTGGCTCTGAATTTTTCCATTGCATTCTTGATACCCAATCAGAGAGCAGCATATGATCTCGCCATTCTGGTTAAAGACACAAACCTTTCCATGTACGCTGACGACCATCAGCTATATGTAACAGGTTCAGACTACAACATCGCATCTTCCAGGCTACAATATCAAGGAAAGTTAGCCATGTCATGGTACAGGGATAACTTTCTACTCGCCAACACAGAGAAGTTAAAATGTCTTACTATTAATCCAAGAAACATTGACCTAGATAAACAGACTGAAGCTCTGCAGATTGAAGATCAGATCATTACCAACACTTCGCAAATCAAATTACTTGAAGTTGACATTGATGACAAACTTAATTTTACCAGCCATATCAGTAATATTTGCAAAAAGCAAGTCAAAAAGTTGGTGTCTTATTGAGACTGCGCAATTTGGTACTATGCAAAGCAAAAGTGATAATCTAAAAATCATCCATCTTACCTCACATTGACATATTGCCATCTGGTATGGCATAACTGCAGATCTTCTGACAGCAGAAAAATAGAGCGGATTCAAGAACGCGCACTTAGAGCGGTATTTAACTTCCATTCAGAATCATAGGAAGACCTGGTTCGTGGAGAGCTACCTGCACTACTAAATCGAAAACTACAAGATATCACTATATTAATGTACAAAGTAAAATATGGCCTCGCACTAAGTATTGTTGACGAACTGTTTAAGCAGAAAAGCGCTAGTTAATCATAAAGAAACAGTGATTTTGATATTCCTACTTTTAACACTGTTGACTATGGAAAACATTCTATTAGATATCAAGGACCTAATATATGGTCGAAACTAGATAATAAATTGAAAGGATCCTCGAATATTGAATCTTTTAAAAAGAACATTGGGAAAAAAAGACCTAACGTCACTCTTAAACAACAGCAATAGCTGCTGTAACCTTTTGCAATTCTTAGAGACTACCTCTTATATACCCATTGTTTCATTGTACAATTTATACATGCTACATATTTTAATTGTATATACATTTTTATTATTATTCCTTATTTGTAAATAATTTAATTTTTTTTGTTGTGTCCCCAATTAGTTGTGAAACCTAAATACACTGATACATTAATAAAGCTTGCACTTTACTTTACTTTACATTCTCATGCCCTCTCACACTGGATTGTTTTTGAAATTGAGTATACTAGCTCAACTAACGTTTTTAAATGTGGTGTGAAGATCGAAAATATTTCTTTTCATTGTAGTGAAAATCAAGCTATATTACGCCACAATGGCGTCATACATTTCAAAAAATGGGCAGAAAATCGGCAAAATTGATTTTGAAATCACAAAATTGTACAAAGATGCACATATTGTAACTCTTCACAAAATCTTTAAAATGAGAAATGTAAACATAATAATACAAAAATAAGTTCAAAGCAGGTTTGAAAACATGGATGCAAAAGACCAAATTAGTAACAGAGTAATTGGGTAACCTAAATATTGTTTCCCTTTATGATAAATCATGAGAAGATCTGGTTGGATAATTATTTGTCTTCTGAAGTTATATGATGTAAACGTTATGTTGATGACACCGTTTGCTTGTTCCACACTGAAAATGGCGCGCTCTTGTTTTTTGACTTTATTAACACCTGGCATCCAAATATACGTTATACGATGGAAAGGGAATTTGAGAAGAATCACCATTCCTAGACAAAATGGGAGATAACGGTCATTCATCCCTTATTACTACTGTATTTCAAAAAAAACTTTTACTGGTCTTCTTACGAATTATTTCAGCTTTGCCCCTTTGTCTCACAAATTGGGATTAGTAAGGACATAGTACACAAGGTCTATAAGATTGAGAACACTTGGCTTGGTTTCCATGGAGACATTAAGAAGCTGACGATGATTTTACGGTAAAACGTTTTCCCATCTGGTTTATTGACAAAACTACTCATAGCTACTTTTTAAGAAAATGAATGTCACTCCGGCAAACGTACGGACTGGCCAACTCAGCTCTGATGGAACGTCCACACATTTCTATAATCTCCATTTTGTTGGTCGTTTTTCTAAAGTTGCGCAGATTAAATTAAGACAGCTCCGCATGTTTACAAGGCTTGGCATGTTTACAAGCACTTGCAGTCACTTGTCGTGACCCATGCCCTGCAAGATCTATCACGATTCTAGATTTTGCTGCATCGAGTTTTCAAGTCAAAGTGCCACTAACGCCCCAATATAAATTTCCTCTTTCTCCTGATCACCACTGCGAAAAAACTATCGTTGTAGCTGTTTTCGTTAATTTTGTATGAATTTTCAAAGTTTGTAAAATTGCTCTTTTCCACTTTCACGACCGAGGAATGGCGGAGAATGGGATGAGTTGGTTTCTGACGTCATTTCGGGAATAACAATTAATATTTTTTTTCTGAGAAGAATATATGCGAACATGCGATATTGTGTGTCAAAATAGTTGCGGAATGCAAAAAAGATCAAGGTGTGTTGTTGGAGGGTGTAGCGATACAGGATGCGTAAGATAAAGAATTCCTCTTCAATACCTCTATCTCGATGAGACTCGGCCAGAAATGAGAAAAAAGACCCAAGAATTGGGCTGATCTGTGCTAAGTTAAAGCCGGGGAGCCATCGAGGATTTCTTCGATCTCAGGTTCGCCCCCGATATACAAGCCATGAAAATCTTTAGGTTTTTACAGTAGGGTACTGTAAAAACCAAAGATTTTCATGGCCTGTATATTTTTCTCTATCTCTAGTGGAAAGCTTGACATTGTCAAGGTTATGCGTAAGACAAGAATTTGGATTAAGCTGGAAGCGATCTGACAATTCCGACTATTCTGACTATTCCGATCCCCTGAGTCCCGGACGAAGCTATAGGTGAGAAAATTAGAAGGTAGATTAAACGCGTCGCGTTTTTTTGTACTCGAAATAGAGACTTTTCTAAACGAAAAGTAAACGAAACCTACGTCCTATAACGAAGCGATTGAGATTGTTGACGCTTTGTACTGATGAACTAGTTATGTATTATGTAAACACCCGCACGCCAGAGGTCGTAAACTGGCAGTGTTTCTCAATGGCCGTTCCGAATAGAGAATTGTTTTGTTTTTTGAGCTTCGTCTTTGAGGAACGAAGTATATCTAAATTACAAACTTAGAATGGACCAAGCATGTAGAAATTTATGAGGAAAGTGAAACAAACGATTAAGGTTCGACTCTATAGCTACCGACGGAGATTGAAAGAAGAATGCGCTTGTCAGTCAACCGAAACGCAAACTAATAACTCGAGAGCTCCCAGGTTATTAGCGTACGTAAAATGGACATTTTATTCAAACTAGCAGTTAGTTAAAATGTATTTATTTACGTTATACTATACTGAGCCTCTTTTCAAGATCTTGTCGATGTATTTTCCATGATTTACTAGTACGAAATATGCAAATTTGTCACCAGGTCACGGTTTTTCACTATACGGACCGACCATAAGCCGGGAAATAATATGTTTATTTTTTTTTCCCCTGCAGTAAATTGGTTTCACAGATTACAAATGGGTTTGTTTGTTTGTCGGTTTAAAAGCTGGACCGAGCACAACCGCGTGATTAGCCGATCAAATTCGAGGATTTAGGAATCCGGCCTGCTCAGATGCTTGACAAGAAAATAATAACTTGTATTTCGGAGGAAATCAATGTTTGAATCGCAAAATATTTTGCTTCTTCTTCTTCTTCTTGACAATCTGAAATCTGCACGTTCCGTAAAGTCAAATTACCAACTCTTCGTGTTCATTGATATCTTTATAACTCTTTAAGAGCTTTAAGTTAGACGTTTTCAACCATTACTATACATTTTAATCACCATCTGTCTTCTCATTGGCCAAAAGCCTACAGTTAATTATGGGAAACAGCGCAACCTACAGGTTATTCACTAATCTGCTAACAGATTAGTGAATAATCTGTAGGTTGCGCGCGCAATGCATAACTTCCAAGGGAACTATCAAGTTCACGGACAGCGAAGTAAGAGCATGGCTGGTCGAAATTAAACCGTGTTCGGTGCGATAATGCGATTGTCGTTATTTTGTTTAAAACAATGTAAAACAATTATTAGATTCAGTTTTTGTGATATCCGAAATAATCAAGGTCGATCTCGGTTACTGATAACACTTACCTCGACCTTGATTATTCCGGATATCACAAAACCCTCACCCAATAATTGTTTATTATTTGCACCTTTCTAACCCAAATGGACCAGCAAATTGTCCTGATCCTGATCTTAGCCTAAAATTACAATGCGGCGCTCTCGACTGGCGAGCCGCACTTCAAAGTGAAAAAATATATATATACATCGCAGCCGTCCAAATCGTAGCTAGACTCCGAATTGTAATGCTAGATTATACAGTTCTTTCGCTTAAGAATTTTGTCCAGTTTTGATAAAATATGAATCAATAATAACTCCAAAATGTTTCCACGTCACTAGTAGAACGGCACAGATCCCACGCAAGGATTATCAATGGAGATAATTTTTCGCTAAAGTAATCAGAGAAACGTAAACTAAAATAGTTTAATAAAGGAATAAAACTTTCGGGGTTAGTGGCACTTTAAGATAAAAGAGCCGCTGTATATTAAGTGGGAAATTCTAACTCTAAACCGACAGCTGAGGCACTTAGATTTGTCTCTTTCTTTTTAATTCTTTTTCATTTTTTGTTTATTTTACTTTTTTTTTATTCTGTATTAATACCGTTGGCGCGCGCGCAGCCTTTGTTCCCAGCGTATTCCAATATTCAAATTGTTAACGTAAAATTTTTGTGGCGTAATTCTATAACGCAATCAGTATACAGTGAAAATTCAAATGTACAACCGTCGAATATTTGCAACTGAAGATCGCATAGAAATGTCGAAAAATGTTCTGTAAAATGAAAAAATGTTGTTTCCTTTTTAATAATTGCTGTTCCATAATTCTTAAGTAAGGCCCTGTATACAAGAAGGTAGGGTAACCATAGTGCTAGGATTACCCTAGTGCTAGGGTTACCCTAGTAAGAGGGTTACCCTAGTAAGAGGGTTACCCTAGTAAGAGGATTACCCTAGTGAGAGGGTTACCGTAGCACTCCCACATTTCCCTTTTTTCTTAATAGACGTGTTTACAATGCAGCTAGGGTTACCCTGCCACTAGGGTAAGCCTAGTTGAGCACTAGGGTCACTCTGGAACCAGGATTATCCTACCTGCCCTTTAAACGCTCTGCTAGGAACAACTCGCCTATCCAGGGCAAAACATATATGATAAAATAAAATATATGTATCAAAATATATATCAACATAATTATGATAAATTACCGGTAGAACAAACGAATTGTGATTTTAAAAAAGTGCATACTCATTCACAATTTGCCTTAGTTTCGCTTTGGATAGGAAAAGGTCGAATAATGACATTTTGAGACGAAATTTTTGAAATAATGTTTGTCGCTACTGTCGCTAGAATATTCGATTACAGAATTGTTGACAGTTTTGCTATCAAATACATCCCCACATCCCCACATCCCCACATCCCCAGCAAAATTGCTGTCTAAGATTTTAAGTTAGTTTAGAAATCGAAATGACTTCAGTAGAACTGATAAACTAAGTAATCCAAGTGTCAATAGGTTTGGTAATAAAATTAATATCGGTTGTGTCTTAAATTAAGCGTGACCGGCTAGAGTTATCCCGGGTAGTAGGGTAAGCCTGCCTCGCCTGTAAACGCGGGTTATATTTGATCTTCTTGCTTGGGTAAACCTGACACTAGGATTACACTACCTGCTTGTAAACAGGGCATAAAATAACCAATTTCGGCGATTATTATTGTTGCTTTAATAATGCTTGTTGGGAAACACAAGTTCGAAATTAAATAAGCATGAGCCCTTCGTGCCCTCCTCCCCTTTTGTTGTAGGCTAATAGGTTAAGTAATAATAAAAAAGTAGTCAAAAAATTAAAGCGATCCCATAAATTGGGGGAAAAAAAGCTGGCCTGAAAAACAAAACAACGAAAAGTATTCGATAAAAGAGAATACTCATACTAATTAAAGAACGAGTACTAATTGACAAAACTCATTATACGACTACGAAATAAACCTTTTTTGTGATTGGCTGAGAGCACGCAAATTAATCGTAAATTTTTAATTTGCACTACAATGCAATTTTGAGAGAATTTTCAAATATCACTTGAAGTGCAAATCCTCAATTGCACTGGCATTCATACGATAACCTATACTAATTAAAGAGCGAGTACTAATTAAAGAGTGAGAGATACTTAGAGATTCCAATATAGCGCATATCAACATTTATTTCCTCATTTTCGAGAATTTCCAAGAATACTTTTCTCAACTCTCGTTTGAAGGGTGTCCTCATTCAGAATTGTTAGCGATGCGGGCAGGTTCTTCTTCCCTTTTTCTTTTCTACCTTTTTTTCCCTTTAAAGAACCCTAGTTGCCGCTACTGTGGCTACCGTTATTGACCTAAAGGGGCGGGGGGATGACATTTATATTTTTTCTCGAGATTTGAGGAAAACAAAGTCAAGCTGTTTTCAGAAGGACCATCCATTGACTTGTTTATTCTTAAGTTAAGCAAAGTAAAAAACTGAAAACTGCGCTTTTTCTTCTGCACCATAAAATTTAGCAATCAGGGCCTGACTGTCAAGATCTAAGGAGAGAGCGAGGTGCACTCGGTTATAGTGGAATTATGTCACAAATGCTCCATTTGAAAGAGTCGAAGCTACTATAAGCTACCAAAATATTTTTGCTAAACTCTGGTGTTGATTTTGCTTTTGTTTTTCCAGAAGTGTTTTTCCGATTTTTTTTCTTTCTCATTGCTGTTGCCGTTTTTTCGATCTGCAGAGATCTTTCCTACAACGAAATTGAATACTTGCCGCAGAATTTCTGCAAAGCGTCGAGTATTTTGTAAGTATCTTTACCTAAGAGGAGCTTTTATAGCATAACTGAAGTAGACTATGTGCTTTGATTTGCTATTCGCGCTTTCCCTTACTAAGCGAGTAATAAGGAAACAATTGTTTACTACAAGTATGTTAAAAGATGACCCATAGAATAACTATTTTCGTCGATTTCTAGGAGTTTGCAGCATAACTCGATAGACATCATTTCAAATAAGACGTTTACCACTTATGCTCAATATCTGTATGTATTTCAAAGCAATATATAAGTATCAAATGTATTTTTATTATGTTATTATTATTTTTTATTTTTTATTTTTTTTTTCATGTTCAAAATTTTTTACTAATAAAGGTCTAAAATAACCAATTTACAGTGACAGGAAAAAAAGTAAGGTTTTATGCGCTTTTCAATTAGAATTACCCACGGAAAAAAATGATTTTATACGTGAAGAATATCTTAGAAACTTCTGCATAAGCACCAATTCCTCTGCCCTGTCTTGTTGCTGTTGAATACATAGCCTTATTGCTCGGCATAGAGCGTCTTTCAAACGCAGCCTTGAATAAGGAGAACAATATATTAAGATCACATGCTAAGAGGGCAATTTTCCTTCGAACACGGTGAACGAGTGAAATCCTCTGAGAAACCCCGCCATCTTTAATTGCTTAATCTTTTAAGAGGAAAAATTGTCAAAGTTTTAGAATAGACCATCAACTCTCATTCCATCAAGCGTAAAAAAAAAGAATTAGGTTTCATTTTACATTTACATTAACATTTTTGCTGGTACGAAACATCGTTGCTGAAAAAGTATTTTTTTATTCTAGTGAATTTTGTATAATCGCACATCTGTGAGCGTTCTGCGGAAGTAAAGAAGTGCTTGGATAAATTAAGGTTCTTGATAACTGCAGAAGAAAATAAAACTCCATCCTAACTCCAGATGAAACTAATAGTGAATTATACACACAGTCCCCTTATCTTCTCCTTTCGTAATCTCATTTTCTTAACCTTTAGATTTGTGTTTGGAAACGGATTGAAAAATATTCCTTACCGAGCCTTCTATGATGTGTATACGGATCGAGTTAGCGATGAAGAACAGATCATGTAAGTAATGAGAAGTAAACTAGTTGAATTGACAAAGTAAACGGCACCGTGCTAACTATCACTGGCACAAGATTGCGAAAAAACGGCATCGAATGATAATATTCTTTATCGTTTGATGTACTTTGGCTTTCCTTTCATCGGTCGAGAGCCCACGACGTGACCTGCAACTGATAACTGCCTGCTGAAAAAAAGATGCATAAGTAACAATGTTTTATTATTATTATTATCATTATTAATATTATTATTATTATTATTATTTATTTGACAAACAACTGCACAGCGTTGGCATACAATATCCAGCACACCAACTGAACATTTAGCTACTCGTTATGCTAGTTTCCCATCTTATATCCTACCTGTTATTGTTCCAGAATGTTGTCGGATAATCCAATAGAGACAATCGAACCAGAAGCATTCAGACGTGGCGCCCCTCATCTACTAATGTAGGTTATTTCTTAATGCACTTATATCAGTATTATATCCAAGATGACTAGACCACTTGGTTCGACATGAAGTGATAACAACTGAATCAGTGAGCCATCAATCCAGAACTGTTTTAATGACATGCTGGTCATGCAGGTTCATGAGGCTTTGATGAGATGCATCTCATGTTGGTAAATTCTACGTGAATCAGTACACTTAATATTTGTTCTATATTCTCGAACCTTAATTAAAAAGTTTACATATAGATAATTTAGTTAAACAAGGGTCCAAACAACAAGTATTACAACACGAAAAAACAAGGTTTTAAACAAAAAAGACCATTAGTTGATAACCTTTACGACAATATTTTGCAATCTTTCAGTGCTTTATAAACGATTTTGTATTTTACATTGCAAATATTGTTTGCGCTCTGTGTCCCTTTATTTTGACAGATATTTGCTACGGACGAAGCTGAAAATACTGAACCTTGAATCAGTGATTGGCCTTGGTGGCCTAGATTCTCAACTGTAATGTACCCAATATTTATTTACAGGAGGAGGCTTTTGTGTAACGTTTTGTACCTAAAAACTACATATATGGCAATAAAACCTAGAGTATTCAAGGCAGTTTTTAAAGAAATCCCTCCAGTTCAGGTCCATAACATGGACAGATGACGTCAAATAAATAAAAGGTGGCTCAAAACAGCTTTCAGCACTTTCCAAGGTTTAGATTTTGACAGGTAATTATACGCACTCTATACAGCATGATCCGACCAGAGACAAAAAGAAAGGCACCAGCCAAGCTAAGTCAGCCTGTTCTCAAGTTTGTGGACGAAGCCAGCCTGCACGCTACTGCCCACGAACAGTCTTGAAGTTTTTCACCAGAAAAGGTACCAACCTATGCAGCACTGGACGACCAGTCGCCTGATATTTTTATTACAGATTCCCTGCTGGAACAGCAGGAGTGGAAGGCCAAGAAGTGAGCCTGGAAATAAGTACGATTACAGGCGTTAACAGTGTTCGCACACGGAGAGTCAACGGACTGCGCATCTAGGACATTGACAATCTGCACAAGTTTATTAACGTTCTATTCACATATTCTCTAGAGAAAATAACAGTCAGTCAAGAAGACATAGCAACACCAGAAATAGCTGTGTCTTGGAAACATTTAGAAGAGATGGCACATCGCATCCATAATCAGTCTGATGTAGAGATAGGCTTGCTAATTGGCCTTAATATTCCATCTGCAATCCAGCCTCATCTACGCCAAAGAAAGTGAGCGTTGGACTGAAGAGGAAATGTTCGTCTGGACAGCCATTGGTCCTGTGTGTCTAGACAACAAAGAAGACATTACAAGGCAGCAAAAAAGCCTTCAGAAGCACTGCAATGTCCCAACAAGCAACAATGTCAAAGAGGAACAAGCAGCAGTGCCAAAGACGACTCTGTAAAGTCTCCTTTGCACCAAGACACTATCTCAAAGATATAACTTCAGCCCAGCAAGTTAAAGGCATGATGCAGTTGGACTACGTATACAGTGAGCTTCACCACACCCGAAACATTCCAGGTACCGAATAGGGTGAGCCAGTGGAGGACAAACGTTTCCGAAGCATTCTCATTACCATCCTTCACAGGAATGAAAAAGGAAACTGGAAGATGCCGCTATCTTTCAAAATAGATGACGTAATTTTGCCGAACAACCTTAAGCAATGTATGAAAAGGCTACTTGGCATAAAAAGGAAGCTCCTTAAAAATGGCAAGACACTAAAACATGACATTGCACTGAGTTCATCCAGAAGATCTTCAACAAGAATCATGCCAGACTGATCTCACCAGAGGAAAAGAGGACCAACGCTGGAAAGGTGACTGGTACCTCCCACATTTTGACATCTAACACCCTAAGAAACCAGACCAGACACGTATAGTGTTCAACTGCAGTGCCATTTCCAAAATCAGTCTCTCAAGAGACACCTCTTACAAGGACCCAATGTGATGAATGGTCTGATTGGTGTACTCTCGCTGTGTGTTTTTTCGTAAAAAACGCACAGCAGTAACATGTGACATCGAACAGATGTCTCATAGTTTTCACGTCAATCCATAGCACAAAGACTTTCTGAGATTTCTGTGGTTTAAAGACAACAATCTGAATGGCCAAATTTGTGAATATCGCACGAATGTCTATCCGTTTGGGGTTGTCAGTCGCCAATTTTGGCCTCAATCAACTGCTGAAACTGGTCAAGAGCAGTTTTGTTAGGAAGCTGTAACCTTTCTTAAGAACGACTTCTTTGTAGACGATAGATTTAAAGTTTTTTTAATACATCTTAAAGTGCCATTGATGTCATCAGAAACAGACAATTGATGTGTGCATCCGTCAATTTGAGCTTACACAATTTTGCTAGTAACAGTAAAATTGTGCTGGAAGCCATTCCCATTGAAGATCGCTCCAAAGACTTGAAAGATTTGGATCTTCGTCATGATGTATTACCTGTCCAGAACCTCGCAGCAAGAATGGCATGTTCCAGAACCGCCAGAATGCCCACAACAAAAATGAAAAGCTGAAGCAGACCAGCTCACTCTTTAGACTTGACCCATTTCTCGACGAAAGAGAATTGCTCAGAGCAGGAGACCACCTCCAGAAAGCTGCCTTAGCATATGAAATGAAACACACCGTTGTTATGCCCAAGAAGAGTCACGTAACTGCGCTTCTGATCAGACAGTATCACAGTCAAGAACAAGGTCATCAAGGCTGTGGCATAACGCACAACGCGCTTAGACAAGCTGGTTATTGGATTATAAACGGACGTTCCTCTGTTTCCCACCAGCTTCGAAAGTGCAATATGGTACATTAAAGAAGGTCAAAAAGAACTCAATCGCTAGGGACTAATTTTTACCTGTCTTTCTTCCCGAGCTACACTCTTTAGAGACCTTAAATTCAATGAAGGCGAATGCATTTATTACATGCATCGTGCTCAGAAAATTCATCAACCAAAGACGCAAAGTCCGCGAGATGAGATGCGATCAAGGGACGAACTTCGTAGGAGGGAAAACTGAGCTCAACGCTGCCTTGACAGAAGTAAACACCGATTCTGTGAAGAACTTCCTCCTAACCCAAGATTGTGACCTAATCGAATTCAAGTTGAACATGCCATCCGCATCCAATGGAAAAATTATCAGATCCAGAGGCACCTGCGCCAATCACGCCAAGTCACCTGCTTACTCTTGAAGCAAAAGTAGTTTTACCCCCTCCGGGTAACTTTTCACGACCAGAGCTTTACTCAAGAAGAAGATGGCGCAGAATTCAGTACCTGAAAGACCTTTTTTAGCCCCGAATTCAACAAGAGTATTGTCTGCTACAACAGAAACGTCAGAAATGGAATAATGTTAGCTCCGACAGTCAAGTTGGTGATGTTGTCCTCATTCGTGACGAATCCTGTCTTAGGAACCCGTGGCCACTTTCCAGAGTAACCGAAGTCTATCCCAGTGAAGACGGACTTGTTCCCTAGATCCTCCTCCTTGTCATTCAGTCTGGGAAAAAGAAGTTCTTTTAAAGACCCATCCACAAAGTTTGATCCCGACTTAACGCCTAAGTGAAGAAGAGAGCGACAACTGATTCTGACACTGATAAAGGAACCACTACTACCGGAGTACGACCACGTCCGGGAGCCTAAACTGATTCTTCATATAGGAAAGATTAACATTAATCAAACTCTGAGAACACTTTAAGTTTTGATATTTCTTTATTAATTAACACTTTGAAACATTCTTACAATGTGTGAAGGGAGCCGTGTAACGTCTTCTCAGTCGTGTATATTGCGTAACGCATCCCGTCATGCCTTAGTTTTAGATACGGGACTCTGAGTTAGAGCTCCTTGTGCTAAGGAGAATGTTTCGACACGCCCTTTATTCGAAACGTGTTTGTAGCTTCGTTACCAGTTTAGTTTCACATGAAGTCCCTTTCAAGTACGTTTCTTTACAGTCTTTGGCAGTCCTTTGGTGAGATATCTTGTTATCTTCGATATGTAAACCGAAAGTCATCATAACTTTGTTGCTGAATAAACGCATTGGATTGTTAGACCTATTACTCCGTAAGCTGCGTTACAGCATCCCGTTTCACACGGAAAGGCGCCCTCTACAGCATTTGACCGTCACCTAGAGTAAATCTTTGATACTGGGTATCCATATTATGGTCAATTGAGACCTGTCAAAACAAGATATCCGCTGACCGCTTTCACGTGACCATATTGTAATCTCAAATTTAGAGTCCATCGAGGTACTGCTTTTCGATTAATCCGCAGGCTCACGTTTCCCCCCTCCCCCTCCCCCAGACATTACTGGCAGCCCAACAGGGATAAAGAATACTATGAACATTAACATGCAAAAAAAGGATATTAAACAAGAATCACAAAAAGAAATAAAACAAAACATGATCTGTATATTTCTATAATATCTGTAACTTGTGTAACTAGTACTGCTTTTATAGCGAAGCCTCCATTGCTAATACCTGTTTTAAACAAACAAAAAAAGCATAATAAACCCAACGCGATGCAAAACACTTTTATCTCCGTTCATTGTCATGAAAGCGGTGCTTAGTCTGTTCTTGCTTTCTTCCTTTTTTGCAGGCTGATGGAGAATCGAACTGCTAGAATGTTAAAGTTCGAAAAACGATGTACAATATACCTGTTAGTATCCGGAAATAACCTTTTTGACGTAAATTTTTGTTGAGAAGATTTAAGTCAACATTTTATCTGTATTTAAATTGTATTCAGTTTGCTACAAGCATCGAAGCGAAAAATTCTGAGTCCACAGCGGTAATCGATATCATGACCATACGCATCAGATGTTCTTTTCGGAATAACTTTACAATCTTTCAGTTCAATATTTTTTTGTTGATTAATGGTGCTTTCCAAAAACTTAAAGGCAAACTTCAAATTTGTTAAGCCAGAAACCCGGCGGCAGCGTGTGGATACTGCAAAACTAAGGGAACCCCAGGTGTGAAAGTTACAAGCCAGTTCCCAATCCCCTATTAGCTTTTCATCGTGGCAAGATTGTCACGAAGGGAACGACAATCGTGATGAAAAAAAAAAAGAAACTTCGATTTAGAGTGATTGAATTGGCACAAAAAAGCCTAGCCTGCGTAGCAGGTGTGAAATGGGGAAAGAGGGCGGCTGGGAGAAAGGAAGAACGCCTGCTATAACAACTCTCTTGTGATTATTTCTGCGTTCGCTGGCGAACGCAAAATTCCCATTGGATAATACTCACTGAGTATTATTAACAGCAAATGTTTACAGAAATCAAAAATAGTTTGGTAAGGCTTAAAAATTAGAATCTGCCTTACTGTTTCATATACGTAAGTCTTAGTAAAAGTACAAATGCTATGTAGTTTTTCTTCAAATGTCTTGGTATTTCAGAGTAAAACGACATCGATTACACGTCCAGACATCAATCTAAGGAGTTCTAACTAGGCCGACAATCGACCATTTTGAATCGGTTCGCAAGTCACAACTATAAAGCGCAGAAACGTTGTAATACAACCAACTTAATGCAGAACTATTCCTTGTCCAAAAAAAGCACAATTTCAAGAATATTACATTAATCTGATTAGTAAGCGGTAAACAAAACCAAAGTGTTCTACAACGATGAGTTAGTCAGTCGGTGAAAAGAATTGTTATTTTGATCATGACCATGTGCCGTGTCTTGGAATTCCAAAGGATTTTAGATTTTAATTATACTACTAAGATAGGTTTTTCAATATATGTAAAGTTTAGTTTGGGCAAATGATTAGGAACCCGTCAAAAAATTATTCAAATCATACACAAAAGCATTAAAAACACCCTAGCGGTCGAATGCGTGACCAAAAATACTACCATTGTTTTTGTCATTAAATCACTTCAATTCAAAATATCACGGGATTATCAGCATCACTTAAGCATAAAACAACATAAATATGTTCAACTTAGCTCGGATATCGTGTCTTGACTGTCAAACAAGATTCTTAACGTGAAATTTCAACGGTGTTCCATTAGGTTTGCATAGCCTGTACGCATTCGTCTGGTGAATTTGAATCCCCAAAATCGCTCAGTAACACCAAGTTCCTATGCAGATGCTCTTACGTTTTCCGTTGTGCTGTTCGGTATAATCATTCAACCTACTTTCAGGGAGAAATCCCAGTAATTAGCAACAACAAATAAGCCGCCATCTTCGATCGCTCCGCGTCTTTTGTCCAGCCAAAGTCTTCGCACACAGGGTAGTGGTGGGGTTGGGGTTATTGCCGAAAGAAAAAGCATTAGAATTTTTCCGATATCTCGATGTTAGTTTAAACTCAGGGCCTCTTTTCTTAGGTAACGCGATAAAACACTACACACTAACCAGGTCTTTCTGGCTTAAAATTCAAACAAAGTAAAGTAACTCTGTTAAAAGCTCTGAAATCACGATCCTCACCCCCATGTAAAAATGATGTCGTAACGTACAATCGGCGCATCTTCACTTTCAAACGAGTTCAAAATGGCAACCCGAAAGTCACATATTAAATAACGCTTTAGCAGTTACTACTGGCTGAATAAAACGATACAAATGACACAGATAGATGATACATACAACAGTACATATATGAGCTTGGCAGTAAGTGTTTTTTTTTTTCTAAGTGGGATATGATTACTGACGAGAACGCCGCTGAAGCTATCATCAGTTTGCAAGATTCAGGATATTACAAACCGAAGAAGTTGAACATGTTATTATCACTATGTTTATGTTATTTATAGCTTAGTAATGCTGACGTCTCGAACTGAAGTAATATGCCAATACAGCGATGATAGTTCTGGTCACGCATTTGATTGCCACTGGCGTGATTTTGTGTCTTTTGTGAACGATTTTGAATACTTTTTTTTGACGAGTGCCTAATCTTTTGCCCAAACTAAACTTTACATATATTGCAAGACCTATCCTAGAATAGTTGGAATCTAAAATCTTTTGGAATTCCTAGATATGGGACGTGGTCAAAATGTTTACAGCCAAATAATGAATTAGATTAATCCAATGTTATTGAAATTGTGCTTTTTGGACAAAGAATAGTTTTGCAATAAGTTGGTTGTATTAATTTTTTGCGCACAACAGTCGAGAAATGCGAATGGAATAAAAATGGGTGATTTTCAGCCCTTTTGGGACTCGCTAAATTGAGTCTGAAGGTTAGATCAAAAATGTCGTTTTTCTCGGAAAAATAAAACTACTGCCTCTTTGCCCTCTTGCTAGGTACCAGCTAAATGCAAAGACGGGCGAATCTGAGTTTTCTAACCTTGGCGAAGAAATTTGCTTTTGTTTGATTTTTGTGAACATTTCTTCTTCATTGTCAGTTGCACAAATTCATCAAAACCGGACAACAATAGTGAACGAAGATGCATTAGCAAGGGCATTGCGAGATGTTAATCTCGTCAGCGTGATAAAATTTACGTTAAAACCCGAGAAAGAATCGGTCGTGACTGCTCTTTTAGCTGGAGGAGCTAATTCTAGCACTTGTGCCTACGGGAAACGGGGAAAAATAGTTTGATTTATTAAATGTTTGTTCTTGATAAGAAGTGAACGGAAATGCGTCGAATATTCGTTATTGCGCCTTTGAAAGTTATCTTTGATACACCAGCTGCGGGAGATGGAATCATTGGGGTTTCCTACTGTCGATTACTCCAATTTTCCGATGTTTTTAGCCAATGCGTGTTTAAAATACCGGCTTCCACTTCCGGCCTTGCAGTTCGTAACCAAAGCAGTTGTAGCATTGCTTGAAGTTGCAGCCGTCTTAATAACACTCCACAATACTACAGCATTTATGGAGCATCTGTCTGCCTCTAGATTGTGTCAGGACCCTCCATCCTAACCTAACGAGCTGGTAGACTGCTATAACATTACACTAGCTAAACTTCTAGATCGATATGCTCCTCTTAAGACCAGAACTGTGACAGTTAGGCCTCAAGTGCCTTGGTACTCGGATGAAATCGGCGAAGCCAAGAGAGAGCGTAGGCCACCGAAAGAATATTTAGGTCTAATGGGACCACCGCTGATCTGGACTCATTTAAAAGACACAAAAATTATGTCACGCATGTGCTAAAAGAAGCTAAATCAGCTTTTCTCGCTGAATTCATTGATCAAAATGCTGATCATCAAGGAAAGTTATTCCGAGCTGCGAAAGACTTTTAGTGAAAAAGAACACACTATGCTTTTCAGACTTTGCGGATAACTCAGCGCTTACAAATGACTTGGGGACGTACTTTGTGCAAAATGTTTCTCAACTACGAGATGAGCTTGATCAGTGTGCTGTCCCGGATGATAATGGTACCAATAGCGAATCGACAACTCCATTATTCATTGAAACATTTGCGCCACTGACCAAAGACGATGTGTTGAGGCTTATCGTGAACTCTAAATCTACATCTTGCTGTCTTGATCCCATCCCCACACCTCTACTAAAGTCCTCCATTGAGCCTCTTATTCCAGTGATTACGAAAATAATAAACATCTGGTTGGATTCAGGAATTTTTCCTGTAAGCTGGAAAGAGGGTGTGGTTATACCTCTGCTAAAGAAATTTGGCCTTCATTCAGTGTTTTTAAAAGAACTTGCCTCCCGTGAGCAATTTGGCCGACATCTGTAAGCTTTCAGAGCGTGCTGTATTTAATCAGACATACGACCACATCGTCCGGTTACCCCAATCAGGTCTTTACACGCTGTTGCAATCTGCATATCGTCGGCACCACAGTATGGAGACAGCGTTATATAGTCAAGGTCGCTAATGATGTTCTTTTAAATACGAACTCGCAGCGCGTTACGCTACTTGCCCTGTTAGATTTAAGTGCCACATTAGACACAGTGGATCATGCAATTTTACTCAGACGCTTGAACACAAGCTTTGGTATACGCAGGAAGGCTCTAGAGTGGTTTTCGTCATACTTGTTGGGGCGTAGCCTGTGTACTTTGTTCGATGGAGATAAATCAGATAGCTCCGATTTGCGCTTCGGTGTTTCACAGGGAAGCTGTCTAGATCCGCTTCTTTTTGTGGTTTACGCAAGCGCACCTACCTGACGCTCATTGCTTCGCTGATGACACTCAACTCTACTTGTATTTTAAGCCCAACAGTCCGACGGATCAGGCAGAGGCGGTGGCGCCATGGAAAGATGCATTAGTGACTGAACAAAATGGATGTACCAGGACAAACTAAAAAATTAATGATGGTAAGACTGAATTTCTTATTGTCGGATCTCGAAAACAACTGTTGAAAATTGACCCTTATACAGTCCGTGTACAAGGGTAGACCTGCCAATTGATTGTGGTAAGCCCACCAGGGAAGAAATCAGGAAGGACATCAAACAACTGAAGAATGGCAAGGCAGCAGGCACAGATGAGATTCCAGCGGAAGCACTCAAGGTAGATCCAGAGATGCTTGCTGAGATGCTCTATGGATTGTTTGAGAAAATCTGGGAAGAAGAAGAGATCCCTTCAGAATGGAAGGAAGGACTCCTGATCAAGATCCCCAAGAAAGGAGACCTTGGCCTGTGTTCAAATTATAGAGGGATCACACTCCTGTCTGTGCCAGGGAAAGTACTGAACAGAGTCATCTTGGAAAGGTTGAAAGGGCCGGTAGATCTCAACGTCCGGGATCAGCAAGCCGGCTTCAGGCCAGGCAGGTCATGTACCGACCAGATCACAACACTGCGAATTATAGTGGAACAATCAATTGAATGGAACTCCCTCCTTTACGTAAATTTTGTCGACTACGAGAAGGCTTTCGATAGCCTAGACAGGGAGACATTATGGAAGCTGCTCCGACATTATGGTGTACCTATGAAGTTCGTCAATCTGATTCGGAACTCTTATGAGGGTTTGTCTTGCAGAGTGGTTCACGAGGGGCAACTGACAGAGAAGTTTGAGGTTAGGACCGGGATGAGGCAGGGATGCATGCTGTCACCCTTTCTGTTTATCTTGGCCATAGATTGGATCATGAGAGCTGTCACAAACCAGAAAAGAAACGGGATCCAGTGGACCTTGTGGTCGCAGTTGGACGACCTGGACTTTGCGGACGATCTAGCGCTTCTGTCACACAATCATCAGCAGATGCAGGAAAAAAAACATCGGACCTGCATCGCACCTCAATGCAAGTAGGACTGACGCTCAATAAACAGAAGACAAAGATCATGAGGATCAATGCAGTCGCTGACGAGCCAGTCAAAACTGAAGGGGAGGAACTGGAGGAAGTTGAGTCTTTTACCTATTTAGGCAGTGTAATGGACAAAAGTGGGGGAACAGACGCAGATGTGAAAACTAGGATCGGCAAGGCACGATCAGCATTTCACATGCTAAACAAGGTCTGGTGCTCCAGAGAAATCGGTACATCCACCAAGGTACGTTTGTTTAACTCAAACGTTAAGTCTTTATTGTTGTTTGGAGCAGAAACATGGCGGACAACCAAGGCATCGATGAAGAAGATCCAGACCTTTATTAATCAGTGCTTACGTAGAATCCTAAGAATCCATTGGCCAGAGACTATCAGCAATGAGAACCTATGGGCAAGGACGCAGCAAACTCCAGTGGAAGAGGACATTCGACGAAGGAGATGGAGCTGGCTTAGCCATACGCTTCGCAAACCACCTAGTAGCATTGGCCGTCAAGCCCTGAACTGGAACCCCCAAGGTCAAAGAAAGAGAGGGAGACCACGGAACACCTGGCGGCGGGAGCTTGAAAAGGACATTAAAAGGACTGGACACACATGGAAACATCTTGAAAGGATAGCTCAGGACAGAGGAGACTCGAGAGTTGTTATTGGTGGCCTATGCACCGGGAGGGGTAAAGGGCCAAACAAACACAGTCCGTGTTGGCACAACAGACATTAAGCCCGTGTCTGATGTGCGCAATCTTGACTCCTGGTTTGACTCTAATTTCTCCATATCTACCCATATTTCAAGTCTTGTAGCACAGCATATTTTTGGCTCCACAATATAAGCAAATAAGTAAATTTTAAGCTATAAATAAATTAGAAATGGTTCTGCAAGCTTTTGTCACAAGCAGAATTGACTATTGTAATGGACTTCCTTGTGGACTTGTGAAATAACTAAACTGCAGGGAGTATAGAACGCAGCAGCTAAGTTAAAAACATCGAGCCGCAAATATGGCCATATTAAGCCTGTTTTGCAAGAACTACACTGATTGCCTGTTAAGTATAGAATATATTTTATAATTTTACTTTTACTTTTAAGAGCAGCTTCGCCTAAATATCAACTAGAGTTGGAAATAGCGAAAAAATCGAAATTCTTCAAACTCGCCCAGAATGAAGCCTTACGGGCACTAGTTACAAAAATATTGTTTTAAGTTTGATAAATCAAAAATTATTTTTCTGCGCAATTTTTTCGTTTCGATGCCCCAAATCGGCCAAAATCGATCGCAAATGAGCGGCATATTCAGAGGCTCGTAAACTCAAAAGTAAAAATCTTCATAACAAACCGATTGCACGTTGTATTCAATACCTCCCTCCAGAGCATCGTGAGATAATCTACAAGGAGTATATCGCAACAAAAATAAGGGAAAAAAAGGTTTTGGGTTGGGACAAGGTACACGAGCATATTTCAAAACTTCCTTTCTGTCGACACATGCAGCAGATTGTACCAAGGATAATATGCTTTGAATATCCGGACTGCTATTTCGAGGGTTGTTGTTTCCCCTGTTTCGAAAGGGAGGGAACTGTTCATAAAACATCGCAAAGCCGGCCGATGTAGCTAACAGAAGCTAGACCTGAGTACAAGGATTTTTTAAAAGTATGCTCCTGGTATGGTTATGATTGGCATGAGTGGTTCCGTTTTGGCAGGGAGCGTTAGTGAAAAAGGCGGTCGTTTACAAGTAAAAAACCTCATCGCCATCAAAAGAATCCGCCTCAAGCATACCAGAAACGACCTCGCGAGTAATATCACGAACATTTTTTTGCCACTCAGGTGTGAAATATTCGTGGGCGAGAAACGCAACCAAGTGGAAGCAGACAATCATGTTTTTATAATATGCAGATAAAACCGTCCGTTTCCAAAAGTCAGTTCCAAGCGGGGGGACCTGTTATTTTTTTATCAGTTCAGCTTCAAGTCTGCCCCGGATGTCTTTCTCCAGTTTCTTAACATCGGCCTCAGTAAGCTTTCCCTTTGACGGTTGGCGAAGCATCTTTGCTCGGACTTGTCCCTTGAGTGCGTCATACCGTTGAAACTCGGAAAGGATGGTGTCAAAGTCGTGGGAAGACACTTCGTTGTTATTGAAAGCTTTGGAGAGCAATCTGTTGATTGAATCCCGCTTGGCAACAGCGAGCGTGGTAATCTCTTGGTGTTTTTTTTATTTTCGAATCGAGTTTTTTGCTGGCGATTATCAGTCCCGACGAAACGAGAGCCAAACACCTCCCAGCGCCGCCTAAAGGAACTGTTGCCGGCAGGCCAACCACAGACAGAGCAGAGCCAAAACTAGCGCTGGAAAACGCTGCAGAAAGAACACTGGAGACGGCGGCACTAGAATTAACGAACTTTCTCGTTTGTATTTTTTAGCAACGAGGTGATAGTGGCCGACCTCAGCGTCCAAAGTGTTGGAAATCTCGTTGATCTTTTGCAAGCGGAAATTTTCAGAAGGCGCCGAAAGTACTGGGCAGAGAGGCTCGGCAGGCGGCGCGCTTGGAGTTAACACATTTGCAGAAGACATTGTATATAAAGAAATTTAATTTAACTCTAATTCAAAAAGAAGAAATCAAAGAGTTCGTCTTTTTCATCTTTGACGCTAATGGTGATGCTTTTTATAAACTCGTCTGTAGAGCAGTCTCGCAAAACCTGTTGCGGAGAACCCTGGTAGCTTACCTTTTCGAAAGGCCTCCCCTTAACATCAAACAGGGCTAAGACATCTGACTTTTTGCCGTTGAACAGATTCCGTTCTGTGTCGATCAAATCACAATGAATAAAATATGTCGTTGGAGATGTAAGCCTTTTTACGAAGGTTATAGGCTGCAACTTTCGCCCAATACCAAGCAAATTGGCTAAATCGCGATCAAGTTCAATAGGTTTTGCTCCAGCCCCAAAATTTCTGATTACAAGCTGGCCAACAGGTTGGTTTATTGCTGTTTGCAAATCTTTATATTGATATTTGTCGAACAGACCGTCTAATTCTTTTGCCAATCTTTCTAAACTATAATGCCCTGTGAGTAATTTACTAACTGATAAAGCTCTATCTTTGTCTTTATCTCCCAAGGTGGCTGAACCTTCCTTTTTTAAAGTGTCCCAGCTGTTGAATAAACTACAAGATATAAGTTTCATGAAATGTACTTTCGGTATCGGCTCTTCAAAATAGATAGTCCCTCCGTTCTCTTGCGTGACAGTACTGAGAACAACCATTTTTATATTTAACAAACAAAATTGTGTTTAAATACAATGGCGAATTTGTGGAAAGATCCTGAGTTTGTGAAAAAAGCGGATGCCGCGAAGAAAAAGGCGTGGACAAACTTTTTAAACCACTTTCCAAAAGCGGACAAAAGCCGGTTCGTTTCGCAAGAAAGCATCGACGATAAAAACAACGCAACCGCAGAGGTGTTTTTCAAAGAAAGCGAAGGCTCGTTTCAAAGCGTCTTTGGATCAGACAGAAAATATTGGAGTGTGGAACTGAAACAAGCGCTAGGTTTCGGAGACAGCGGGGGTTTTCCATATCAATTGTCGCCACTTGGTTCAAAATTTTCCTTCCCATCCCCGCGGACCCTTTCGGCGGCAGAGCGCCAAGCTTGAAGAAAATATTCAACGCCGAAATCCAAATCTACGTCACGCCTGACCAATATTCCGAGAAATATTTCAAAAAACCAAACTCAGGCACACTTCTGCAGCCAAATCAAAACACTGGTTAGGAGGGCCTGACATGAAATATTGGTCGCAAACAGCTCTACTTAAATCTCTCTCCGCAGATAAGAGCTTTTTGTGTCTTCCACGTGTATTTCACGGTCAGGCGCATTTTGTACCAGCTAGGAGGTATTCAGAGCATAAGCGCTTTGCCCGGAGACCCGACGTTCAGCCAAATGAATAATCATTATGACATTGCTTCGTACAAAAAGCTATGCGACGAGTTCGGTATAGACCCCTCGAGCGATTTTCGCTTCACACACGGGGCAAAACACGGTCTTGGAAGTGTATACATTGGCGTGACAGGGCACGGGCCCTTGAAAACAGGAACCGCTTATCCAGGAGGGTTCTATAAATTCAGTGATGAAGGCGGTGCGGCAAGCAAAGGAAATCTGCTTTCTTTCATTGAACCTAATGCTGCTTCTTATGCTCAAGCGGACTGGTTCGCGCCAAACACAGCATCCGGTTTGACGCAGGTGGGCTTGTCGAGAATCAACCAGTCACTCGAGGGTTTCGTTTACTGCATCCTGGGCGCGCAAGTGAACGTCCGCAGCAGCATTCTAGGCTCTGGCGGCCGAGCAAAAGAAGCCCAAAGCGAGTTTCTTGTTCTGGTGGAAGACGCGATCAGACAGCCCGACCTGGCCAAGAGCGTGCAAAGGTACCAGCTCGCGGTGGATCAAGCGAAGGTCAGGCTCAATCTTGCTGTAGCCCCCATGGCCTGGCTTATGCCCGGGCAAATGATAATCAACACCGAAAGCACAATAGGTTACAACAACAAGCTGAAACAGGCGGTCTCCGGGATGAAACTTGGGGTGAACAACGAGGTAAATCCCGACACAAAAAAAGCTGCGCTCAAACTAATGGCAGGCGGCCCGTAAAAAATTAACCCACCCAATAGCCATCCTTCAAACCGGATACACAAAGCCTTAACAGCCGAATCAAGGAAATCAGCTTCGGTCGAAACTCAACAAGCGCCACCAACGGCGCAAAAAATAGACCCCAAGGCTCCAGATAAAACGCCCCAACACGAAATAAACAAAACAGCGGTAATTGTCGGTGTAGTTGGATTATCGGCTTTGCTGTTCATGGCTTGGCGGTAAAGTTAACGCCGCTTATTAAGATATTTTTCGAACAAAAAGGCCACCGCGGCAAGAATAAGCAGCCAGGTGTGCTCGACCAGAAACCCGATGGCTTGGCCCGCAGCTTTGAATGGAAAGTTCACAATCGAGCCAATCAGCCCGGGCAGAATAGAAGCAAGTCTCGCGCCAATATCTTTTAGGTCTTTCCCCAAAGCCTTGCCGGTGGCTTTCAAACCTCGGGTGAGGGCTCCGATGACAGCTCCGACTGTGGCCCACGCGGCAAGATGAACAGCGGTCAAGGTCACACCATTTTTTTTTTCCCTTTCCGCAATCTGAGTTTGCAAATGCGCGAATTCCTGGTTTCTTTCTGCCACTCTGCCTTCTGCGGCTTCCTTGTGGGAGGGCGAGGCGTTCTCATCTTGGATGATCGCCTGGTCTTACTCGTTTTGGCGCTGCAGCTCGCTTTCCTGCTCTTTTAGGTCGTCCAACGGTTTTGTTTGGTTTAGCCTTTCTTCCATGGCGTTTGTTTCACTTTCTTTTGCAGCGAGGCTGGTACTGAGTCTGCCAACCTTGGCTTGTACCTTTTCTCTGTTTCTTGCTTGTTTTGTAAGCGAGGCCAATTTTTTTTTCTTGTTTTCAAGATCGGTCTAATAGTTCTCTTGCTGTAGTCTCAGCCTACGAAGCTCTGCTTCACTTTCAAGATTCGAACATTGTTGATCCTGAATGGCATCAATCTGAGCATTAGTTTTCTCGATTTTACATCTCAGAGCTTCCACTTCTTTCTTTTCTTCTTCTCTTTGCGAGACGAGTGTTTCCGCCTGTTGTAGTTGGTTTTCAGCTTCTGTCAGTCTTTGGTGTTGTTCTCTGAGGGTGTCGCGGTCTTCAGCTATGATATCTGCAGCATTCGGCCCAAGTTGATCTTTGAAGCTGTCTAAAAATTTTTTCGTGAAGCCTGTCCAGTCATCTTTCATAATCTTGTACTCACCTCCTTTCTTACATATTGCAACAATTTTACCCTTGTTTTTTTCCGGTGGTGCCTTTCAAAGCTGCAAATTTTTCAGTGGAAAATTTGGGGAATACTGCTTTTAACCGGTCTAAAACATTTTTCCGTTCCGAATCTGTTTCAATCAAAGGGGTATCTTCCCCCATAAATGATGTCTCGGCATAAGAAGTGTCAGGCAGGCCGGACTGCTGGTGCTGCGTAGTATGCATTTCCGTTTGTTCACCCACGTGGTAGGGGGCGCCAGGTTGGTAGGGAGTGGATGCCGCGCCTGGCTGAAAAGGTTGGGTTCTCTCAACCTCTTGTTCCTCATCATCGTCATCATCGTAGTCAACACGATTGTTAAGGTCCGGGTCTTCGTAACCAAATTCGCCACCGCCTGTCGCCATAGCAATAATATATTTCAATTATGTTATTTTTAAATTAGAAAATAATCGCCGGTTTATTACACGAAATGTCAGTGCCAGAGAACCTTCGCCCAACGTACAACGAAAAGACATTACACGCCATGCAGGCTGAGTGCGCGGTCAAGCGAATCACCTTTTACCGCTCCGAAGCCAATCCCGGGGATAAGCTGTATGTTTCCGTACCCAAGCTGAACAAGAACGAGGTTCTGGTGCCGGGCTCGCTAGCGCTTCGCTTTGACATCGACCTTTCTGGAGGGCACGCCAACAACTTCCTTGTCCAGAACGTCACACGGGCGCTTGTTGACAGGCTGGTCGTGAAGTTTGCAGGCACTATCCTGCAAGACACGGTTGGCTATGACATCTACAAAACTTTCGAAGACCTTTTCCTTTCGCAGGAAAAGCGAGACGGCATGCTCCGCGAAGGGATTCAGAGCGATGATCTATGCAAGATCCGCTCAGGCGCGGCAGACAAGAAAACCTCGGGCGTCGACGCTGAAAACAAGCTTAACGAGGTTTACGGAAAAAAGTACCGGATCAGGCCTGACCATCAGATCATTACCGACCACGGTGTTTTCTACCCCCAGGCCATTTACAACGAACTCACGTTCGATGTAAAACTCGCTGAAGCTATACATGTGGTCAGAGGCTCCGACACAACCCAGCTGAAATACAAGCTGACCAACATCCAGCTCGAGTACGAAATTATCCGCAGCAAAACTCTGGCAGACGAGGCGCGCAGCGTTTACTCCAGCGGCAAAGAGTTCACTTACGACCACATGATGCATGACAAAGAGGTGTCTTTCAAAAAAGGCACTGACAAGAGGATCAACATCAAAGTCAACGCCCAAAGAAGTCACTAAAAGCCCTCCTCCTCCTGTTTGTAGAGCCGTATACTGCGGGCGACAGAGATTCAGAAAAATTCATCTTCCCGGATCTGACGAAAGTCGGCGTCATGGTCAACGGCTCGCCCAACATGCTTTTCAACGACGGCATCGAAGGCAAGGACATGTGGGAAGAGGCCAGCCGCTTCTTTGTGAAAGAGGAAAATAAAACCAAGCCCATGAATGCGACAAAATTTTACACCGATGATAATTTCGGGCTTGTGATGGACATGCGCACCATGGCGGATCAGTCGATGCACGGCAGCGGCAAGCGCATTGTGAACAGTACAGACGGGGTCCAGCTGGAAATTGAGCGGAAAGCCGAAGGCTCAGGCGACGTGAAATGCCATGTATTCGTAATCTCCGATTCCCAGTTCAACATTATGGACAGACAGCTGGAATCTGTACAGTTTTAATATGAACATGGACCCAAGCAAGATACCCTTCAACGCTCTCATTGTGGGGCCCACTAATTCAGGCAAATCAAGGTTTGTGGTGGACCAGATCTACGGCCCTTCCCGCTTCTAGTTCGACTACATCGTTCTCATCTGCCCAACATTCGCGCACAACAAGACCTACCACCGAATTGGTGAAAACGATCCAAGAATGGATGTGATAGTTTGCGAGCAGCACGACGTGGAAAAATGGTTGAAGCTCGTGAGACGGCTTTCCATGGGCACCAACACGCTCATAATCCTCGACGACTGCGCAGCCTCCAAAGATGTGAAAGGGCGCACAGGCGAGCTGGTGAATCTCGCCTTTTCTGCTCGACATATGGGCATCGGCGTTTGGGTGCTGACCCAGAAGATGACCGGCATAACAGCTTCCTTCCGGGAGAACGTGGCGACGATCGTTCTCTTTTACACTCCCTCGGCCAAGACCACGAAAGCCATCTTCGATGATTACGCCGGCGAACTCTCCCCGGATGAGTTCAAAGGGTTGGTTTCAAAGCTGAAAGAGCGAAAGTTCTCTTATCTTGTGTTCGCGCTTCGCCACGCCTACGGTGTGAAGTTATTTGAAAAAAAATGAAAGTTTAATATAACCTTGAACAATGGCTGAAGAAGAGGCCGCCGCGTTAGCAGAAGTTATGAACCTTCTTCAAACCGAGCCCGATCAGCCGAGTGGTCCAGCAGGTGGCATAGTTCCAACCGCCCCCGGACCTGACATTTCTGCTCTTCGTGAGCAGCTTGCCGTGCTGGTATCCACAGGAAAAGCTAAGACGCCATCGGAGTGCAGTTAACCCACGAGCAGGTTAAGCGACTGAGCGACAAAGATGTCGAGAAATATACCAAACGCTACGAGACGTACGTGGGGTCAAAGACAACAGAAAGCCTGATCGACAGCTTCATTTTTCTTGTATCCAAAGTGGTCGGAATGACCGTCAACATCAAAGACATCGACGCTTACCAAAAAGAACTCAGAAACGACTACATCATAAACAAAGAGCTCTCCAATCTGGCCGGCAACCTTGCTTTGAAGTGCGGCCGGTTTCTTGCTGCGGCCAACGCGGCGCTGATCACAACAAAACATGTTGATTTTAACTCGCATTTGGAGAGAAAGGCCGAAGTAAAATCGGATGAGCAATCCTCAACAACCGCTGAGAGATTGCAGAAAAATCCTGAGTGAATTCGTAAGCATTATTATATTTGCACAGCATGTCTACCGAACAATCCGAGAGAACACCTACCGTCACGGCGCATACGCAGGGCGAGACCCAGGCAGCACCTGCCGTCGATGTCACACAGAGAGCGACAACTCCGACTGCAACAACGTCAACGCAGCGCGTAAAAAATCCCAAGCGTGTGGCCGCTGGAAAAATGGTTTCTGAAAGAACGCGGCTGGCACGGGAACAACAGAAGAAATTAGCAGAGGCTTATCTCGCGGAAAATAAGGCGAAAGCCGCCACAGCTGCTCCTGAACCAGCCCGACTACAGAAGGCGAAAGCCCAAAGTGCAGCGGAGAAAAGAATACCAGCCTCAGCACCACCTAATGGCTTGCTGTTGGCAGCTTAGTCGTTTCACCGGTCGGGATTTATTACAAACGGGAAGAGCTCAAAACCGCGTTCACCAAAAAAACGCCTGAGCCCGCGCGTGTTGAGCCAGAACCTGCTCGAGCGACACAGCCAAAAGAGTGAAAAAAAATGATTTAAACTTTTCCGAGTGGAGTATATTCAACATGTTCAGAGTTGACTTTCCCCAGATTCTCGTCAATTCAGCCGCGATTATTGGTATCTGGTTCCTATATTTCAACAGCAGCAAGGTTGCTGAAACAACCATTGATCTTTTGAAAGAACCATTTATTGATAATGACGCAGAAGAAGAAATTGTAAGAAGAATGGTAGAAGGGAAGGAAGAAGAAGAAGCCGTGGGAAAGACAGATTAATTTTGTTTTAACTTTTGTTATTTTCTTATATCAACCGCTATCATGTCAGACAACAAGCTTCTTAAGACCATCATGGACGCCGCTACTCTCACTGGCTTAGCCGCTGCCATGGGCTGGGCCACAAAAAAGGTTGTAAAAGAGAATTTTACTTCTGATCCCAGCAGCAGTGCGATGAATTACATGAAGTTCACCGCCGTCTTGGCGGGCAGCATTGCTCTCAAAAAGTACCTCGAGGACCAAAAAATCCTTCCCACCAGCGTCTGAAATTAATGTTTTAAAAAAAAGACTCTGATATATATCACCATGGCAATTGCTGTAACCGCCGATGTTCACGAGGCTTTTTCGAGAGCCGAGCGAGAAAAGAGCTACGATGAAGCTGCAAGGAGTTTCTAGAGGTTTTCGATTAAGTAATTCTCAACCGCAAAAAACAATTTTTCGACAGGGTTGTTTCAAAAATGCGTATAAAAAATAAAGAGTCTTTTAAAAAGGTCCACGACAAATTCGTCGAGGCGTATCTAAATGCAAAAGAAAAACACAAGATCGAACCAAAAAAACTTCTCGACTGGGTTGCGACCAACTTGCAAACCTGCTGAAGACAAGAAGAACCTCGAACAGCGTCTGAAATTAATGATTTAAAAAAAAAGACTGCTATATAGCACCATGGCGAGCATCGCGATTATGGTTGGCGGCGCTGTGTTGAACGCCACGACTTTTATCGGAGGCAATTATCTGGCGAGGGCGCTTGGCGGGGGTGACAAAGCTGCACTTGAAGAAAAAAAGCGCCATGACAAAGCTCTCGAGGCGTACCAAGCGGCTTACGCCTAATACACGCGCGACCGCACCAAACTTCTCCACTGGATTGCGACCAACGCGCAAATAAAGGCGAAGTCCAAGCAGAACTTCACACTGACTATGCCTTCAAACTCTACAACCAGGCGCATCCTGACGAACGAATGATACCCCCCAAAGAGCCCAAGTTCTCAGATTTCTATCAGCCAAGCGAGCAGCAGAAAAATGGTGAGCTCACGTTTGTGGGTGCCGGCGCGCTCGCTCTGGGCTACGCAGCCTTCCGAATAATTTAAACTTTTTTACGCCTTACTTATAGTAACACTAGGGACGCCAAACTTGCAAAGATATGCTACGGCCCCAGGGGCTACTGGAAAGGAATCACCGCGATCAAAAAATTAGCCGAGGCCGCCAAGGTACCTGAAGAAACCGCAAAAAAGTGGCTGATCAGGCAAGCGCTCTGGCAGATATTCCTTCCCGCGCCGAGGCGAATTCCTCGGCCGAAATTCGACGTTCCCACACCTAATAAGGTCCATCAGGCGGACCTTCTTTTTCTGCCGCACGACAAACTGCCCCGCGGGCGCAAAGTTTTCAAATACGCGCTGGCCGTTGTCGACGTGGCCAGCCGCTACAAAGAGGCCGAACCCCTGATGAGGTCGCCCAGGCCTTTCAAGCCTCAAATGCTGCAGGTTGACCCAGGGCGCGAATTCATGGGCCCTGTCACACAAGACATGGACAAGCACAAAACATATATCCGGCGCGGGCGCGTTTACATTCAGCGTGATTAGGCCATTGTTGAACGTTTCAACCGCACCCTGGCTGAGCGCTTATTCGAGCACCAGTACGCCGTTGAAATGCGACTCCCTGAGGGACAGCGGTCCACTGCCTGGGTGAAAAGACTTCCTGAAGTTGTTTCGGCTTTGAACAACGGGGTCACAAGCCTTATCAGTAAGAAACCAGCAGTTGCCATCAAGGAAAAAGACGTTTATTAAAGGCCGTCGACATCTTATTCAAGGCCTGTTGGAAAAAGCGAAAAAATACTCCCCCACCCCCCCCCCCCCCTTGTCCAAGTTCGTTATCTCTACCAGCCCGGAGAGCTTGAAGGCGGTGTAAAAAGAGCCACGGATCCAATCTGGTCTTTGAAAGTTTACAGCATTGAAAGACCTTTCTCCAAACCTGATCAACCCGTTCTCTACTATCTGCGCGACGGTCCCAAGAGCGGCTTCGTGCGTGAAGAACTCCTGGTTGTCCCTCCAAACACCACTCTTCTTCCGGCTACGTGAACTAAAGGTGAAATTCGATTGGTTCGGTGTGTATGCCGTCGGGCAGCACCCACCACTTGTCGTAATACGCGCTCAGCCCCAGCTTCTGCTGCTCGTAAGTTACCATTTGCCTGTCCCACATCCTGAAACCTCTGTTGGTTGCCATATCTTTGCTGCCTTCCAACGCTGCCTTAAAACGCTGCCACGTGATCTCGTTCTGCTTCTTCGACATCCTCTTCGTGCTAAACTTCTGTTTTTCGCCCCCTGCTTCGTCGACGAAATAACACTTCGAGCAGAGTGCGATCATCCGGCTGCCCTCGCACTCAAGCTTGAAGAGACCTGGGGTTCGCCCGCTCCACTTGTCCCAAGCCAGCCACTGATTTTTTTATGCCTCGAATTCTGTCTTCAGCTCCGGCCGAACAATGTCCCCGAGCCGCTCACCGGAGATTGCCATGTAGTTACTGTCCGTGTCCATCTAGATCAGCTCGAAATCTCTTCTGTCGATATATTTGTCGAGAAAGTCGTAATAGAGCTCCAGCATCCGCAGCTTTGCCAGCTGATAGACAGCGATTCCAACCTGAAACGGCCCTCTGATTGTGATCCGAGGCTTCCGGCTTTCCAACTCATGCGCCTGCCCAACCTCTTCAAGATCAGAGAAATACGCGCTTCGCAAGGCTCTGTCGACTACCTTCTCGTCTTTGGTGTAAATGGTGTTTGTTTGCCGCTCCAAAGCTTCAATGAGCTTCCCGTACGCACTGTTTCCCAGAAATTTGAACACTTCAGCTAGAAGCGCCTTGCTTTTATCCACGTCTCCTGTCCGGCGCGCCTCCGTCACCTGCTCCACGAACTAGGGAAAGATCTTGGCCGGTTGGTAGTCGATTGTTCTGTAAACCTTCGTGACTACCGCCCAGTGATTCACGTACCAAAGCAGCAGAGGGGCGAAAACTAGCATCCGTTCTGCAGACAGCGCCCCCACAAGTTTTTTTTCCGTCTCCGCGCTTTCTGCCGGTTCGAGCTAAGTAATCGGCCATATGTTTCGGCACAGCTTCGGCAGGCACCTTTTTGTTATAAAAGAAAGGACACATCTCCTCAAACTTTGGACGCAAGCGCTCTGGAATCTCGATGTCGACTTCGGCAAATCAAAACCAGCTTCCTTCTTTGAGCCTGTGCGTTAGTGCAGGAGCCGCCTCCACTTGGAACTTGCAGCTGTAGTCCACGACCCTTTCCTTCCCGCAAGGCATTTCTCTGAGCATCGTCGAAAGGTAAAGTCCGTTGGCTTCGAGACCAACGATTTTTTTGCAAAGACGCGGTTCTGATATTCGATGAGACCTTATCCCTGTAACGCCAACTTCATGGTACCTTGTCAAAACCAGGCTCGGCCCCCCGACAACAGCTTCTTTCAGCATCTCATAAGCTTCTTTGCCCGGGCTGTAAAGCTCTGCGTCACGCTCAACCGCTCCCTGGAGCAAGTAATGCAAACTCACGCCTGGGATGCTGACAGCGTCTTTCAGAATGTCGATCCCCTTCTCAGTGTAGAAGTTTCTCATTTTTTTCCAGAGCCTCAAGGCCGGGGGCCACATCGAGATTTTTGTAGTAACGCAGCCAGTCTGCGAAGGTCCGCATGCCCTTTTCTTTGAACAAACGCTGACACCCCTCCCATTTATCCCGCGTGAGAACGTACCCGCCCTTTAGCTTCGAATACTACTCGTATTTTGGGAGCCCAGGGTAATCAAGCTTTTCGGGGGTGTCAAACCATTCGTATGGAAAGCAGGATTTCACTGTCTTGCATTCGTAGGCTTTCACCCATTTCTCGTAGCTCGTCCCCGGCCCAAGGTAATTGATGATATCGAGGAAGCGGAATCCCCAGGTGAGCAAGAACATGGTTTTGTTCCCGTTTTTTGCCACTCTGACTTTGGGTGATGTTTCGGCAAGGCGGCCTGCGAAGTGGTTTTTGATCAGATTCAGGTCGTAACTTCCTGAGTTGAACCCTAAGACAGGAACCTGGTTGCACCATCCATCGATTTTTTGTCGCTGCGCTTTTGGCAGCAGGTGCACGTCTTCTAGCACAAACTCCGCTCGCACCTGGGCCCGGATGTTTTTTCCGCGTCTCTCCAGCTCTTCCATAAATTTTCGGACCAACTCCTCGGGGTCTCTTTCACAGATGTGGGTGGGCTCTCTTTTGAACGTGTCGCCAACGTTCACCGAAATTGGCACGTGCGCGTTTTCTATCGTGAGCGCGGGCGTTGGCTCCTTTCGATGATTATTATCGCCGTACGCCTCGAAATCGTACAAGATCGCGTGCGGGTAAGTTTTCGTTTCCGTCCTGGGCGGATCACCGTCAATTTTTCCAACTTCGCACGCCCAGGCCTCGATAACTTGGTAGCCGACATTCCGCAGAAACCTTGTGCGTTTCATTGGGGTTTAGTACCTATCTTCGCGCGTATCGTCGTTTCGGTAAATGGTTTTGTCGCGATCGTGCGGGAAACATTTTCGACACCCGTGCCAGTGGCAGCCGTGGTATTGAAATACAGTCTTCGTTGCGTGGTGGTACCCATCGACAGGCGCGCGCTCAATCCAACGCTCGTCACCATGCCCGCACATTGCGTGGTGGATGTGGATTTTCCGCCGCTTGGCCTCTCGCCCAAGTCACAGAAGCGATTGTTTGGAAGCGCTGTGTTTTGGGTAGAAAGCTTTCTCGAAAGCTGTCTGCGAGGCTTCGACCCTTACACCCGGGCAATCGATTACCGTTTTTCCTGTACTGCAGGTTTGGAAATGGCGTTGGGGATTGCATGCTTTTGTGAATCTCTTTCTGCAATGAGTGCATGCATAATTTTTGGCTAACCTGGCAATATCTTTGATGACGAACGCGTGACCTTCATAGATCCCGATTGTCAGATTGTTTGTCAGCTTGGGATTCGTGTTTCTTCTGAGATGCCATACCACGTAGACACGTATTCCGAACCAAGCTGAGACAGCGGTGCCCTGATTCAGATGGGCTTCAACCTTGTCCAATTCATCTAGAGACGTTTTTGGGCAGTCTACATCCGCTGTTTTGAGTTTGTAGAAACTCTTGGCAAGGCTTTGGGCTTCTTTTGTGCTTCGATCCGCACGCGCTCCTCTGTGCACCGCGATGCAACGCCATAGACACAGGTTGTCTTTATAGGTATCCAGAGCCACAATTGGTCCTCCCCTCCCCCGCGCAAGGTTGCGCAGCCAGGCAGGTAACGGTCCTGTTCCCACCAACGGCTGCCTGTCAATCACAACCTTCAGGTCAACGTTAAAAAAGCTTTCAAACACCCACTTTGTATTCGGCCTTGTAACACCTTCAAGCTCAAGGCGTCTTTTTTCCTGGCGGTTAAGCCATTCTTCCGCCTTTGCCAGGCTGTTAATCCAAGGTGAGCCATGGTTTGTGTAGTGCAGAATTACCGTTTCATTTTCATCCTCATCTTCAACTTCAAGGTTGCGCAACTGATACGAGAAAACATGCCTTAGGGAAAACGCCGTGCTTACGTTTTCCCGTATCTTCTCCATAAAGTTTCTTGTTAGGGCTTTTTCCAGACCTCTGATGAAGCGCCATCGAATGTAACGCCGCCCTTTACTCTCCTCCCCCTCATGTCTTGCATCCTCGTACAGGTCCAGGATCTCGTTCTGGTAGTCTGTCACTGTTCGGATGTTCTGCGCAGGGAAAGGGTCGTACTCCCTCAGAAGCTCTTGATTTTTTCTCACCTTTCTTTGCCGGGAAGGGGGTCTTGGTTGGTAAGGTTTTGGAAGTAAAGGTTTTTGCAAACGCTTCTCCGTTTCTTGGGAAATAGGTTCATCCAGCACGTTCTGAACAATCTTTCTAACGGCTGGCTCGTTTTCTGCAAGTAATTGCTCTAAATACTGCAACGCGGCTGGATCGATTTTTGCAAACTCTTCTTTCAGAATTTCTCCAAACCTTTGGTCAACGGAAGCCATGGTGTCTTGCGGTATAATTGGAAGCCTCATTTCTCTAATTGTGTCGACTTCAGCTCGAGCAGAACGAGCTCGAAATCTTTCTTCGCTTTTTTACGCTTCCACATTAGCCGCTGATTTACAGTTTTCCCTCCGCAGCCCCTGCATAACCGGTAGTCGCACTGCACCCCGACCCCGCAGACCCGACATGGGGCCGGCATTCTCGTCCCTTTCTTTAGCTGGTAGTTGTGCTGCTTGCAAAAGGTCCCCACACACCACTTTCCGCAGCTTTCTTTCCGGCCACGCATCAGCCACGCACACTTGTTTGTTGCTCGAATCATCGCTTAGGTTCGGACGGTATAACAGCGGGCTCGTTTGTTTCTAATTGGAATTCCTTTGTTGTAAGTAGTATAGAGGGTGTTTAATGAATACTGTTTTAAAGAGGGACCCAGCATTTCCCCGTTTTACAGCCCCCCTTCTTCAACCGAAGCGAGCTTGCGAGCTTCGGATTTAAAGCTGGGGGATGTAAAACGAGGAAATACTCCTCCCTCTGCGAAACGGTATTCATTAAACTCCCTCTATACTACTACGCCATTCATTCCGCTTAAATTTCTGGTAGACTTTCTGGTAAAACCCTAGCTAAGTATCGAGACTGGAGAATACCCGTTCCTCTGTAAGACCTCCTAATATTTCTCCGACTGTTGGCTAGTACTAGTATCTCAACGAACTGCTTGGTTAAGCTTTGCGTGGTCAACGGATATACGTCACGTCCTGGCCTTGTATCTTGAGATTGAAATTACATTCTTGGTAGGATGGAACGGTTTGAGAATGGAAGCTGGTTCTGCTCCGGATGTTTTGAAACAAGTGGATGTGGTAGCCCCTCTAACAAATGGGGGACAAAAGTTAGTTTAAGTTTCGAGAACTTGGTTTACCATATGCATGTTATCAGGTGACATGTTTGGCGCGCATGTTATCAGGTGCAGCTCCACATATGATAGGGAAATGCCCCATAATATTGCATTTGTTAAACACTTCCAAAACACTTCTGAAGATCGTCTGAACTCTTTCGAAGATTTTCGAGTATCACCTGAATATTTTCGAAGATTTCCGAATGGTGTCAATGATTTCCGAAGAGTTGCGAAGATCTTCCGATAATTTCCATCATTAATTTCCACCATTTTTGGAGGGTTTACTAAAACGTTCAGAAATGTCATAAGATTTGTGGATGGGCACCGAGGGGACTGTCAGCTCCCTCAGTAATCAACTAATATATAGGCAATTGCTGAAATGGCCTATTTTTAGTGCGGAGCATCGTTGGACGGAGGACTATTGGGATTAGAATATTGAGAAAGGAAATTGAAGCGAAATCCTAGTTCCTGATCGAAAACGCCGCCTTTAGATGTCAGTATTTCCCTCTGATGGACACAATATGACAGCATACTAAAACTTAAGGCGGTAACAGAAATCTGTTTAATTTTTCATTGTTAACTTTCCAATGTTAACTTTGATTAATTAACTTCGTGTAGAGGTAGCTAAAGGCGTATATGAACTCCATTGCAGGCTAGGTGAGGCAAGTGGTCCTTTGAAAATACTAAGAGATTACCTCTTTCCCACTCCCCAGAGATTTCTTTGGTACCTATTTGGTTTTGTTCATTGCATATTCTAGAAGGTAGGGGAAAGGTACTTTTTTGATCGCATCGAAACCAACATGGCGTTGTGTGTCGTGGTTAGAAAAGGGAAAAAATTATGCACTTACAACCACAAAACAAACTTTAAAGAGTTCGAAATGGTAAGGAATAAGCAGGAATAAGACTCGGCCGGAGGTAAAGAGAGCGGTAATGGCTTAGAAACAACGATATCGTCCACCGGGTTGCAAGAAGGTCGGAATCAAAACAAAACCGCGCTACTGATGACTGCGGTTAAGTATAAAGTGGCCATTCTCGTCTATGGTATGGAAATATCGCTAGTTCAACCGAATGTCTCGCTTATTAAAGTAGCGTTCTCGTCTGGAGGAATTGTTTTGGAGTTCTCAACAATGGAAAACAGCACGCATTTGGACAGAAATACAAGTTTGCTTTTGGAGGACGCTTACTGAATGCTTCATGGACACGATCTTTACGTCGCTCGCCTATTTATTATTACGCAGCGTTATAGCTATTAGACCGAGCTGCTGCTGTTAAGTGAGGCTTGTTGACTTCGCACTTTCCGTTCGGAACATCTCGTATTAAACGGCCGTCGCTAAAACCAAGAACATGGAACACCCCGGAACAGCGAATAATTGTAATAATTTTGAGAAAATATGTAAAATTGGATTTTCCAAAATATAATAAACGCGTATCAGCTCGAAATATGAAAAGATATTTTGGGGAGTAGTGAAGTCGGTAGGAGAGGTGTAGGGAGCGTTGGATATTCATTCAACTGACCACAATGAGTTCAGGCTCTTCTTCTTTCCCGTCAATTGCGTCACGTGCCTTTACAGCACTCTGCTTTTCAACACATGCACAAAGATGGACGATTCGGACGATGAATGCGAGGTAATTCATCGCGTTTCCTTTGTTAATCCCTGATCTGTTCAACATCTGAGGTGTTCTTCTGAGCATCATGCAGTTGTTAAGTCAGTAGCAATAGTTTTGTCACTGTTCCGTTTTAAGGTTGCAATTATCATCGCCAGATTTCGCGCAATCCGCCAGGAACGCCTGGCACTGTGACATACCGAGTGCCGACTCGGCCTTTCCGAAAGCCCGATTAACAAGCAAATTATTATTAGTAAATCACCAGAGCTCGAGCACTGCGAACTAGTTTAGACAAGAAACTCAATCCCGAAGAGTGTCTATTTCTATTTCGTGGAGACACTATCTCTTTATGAGAAAGCGTGCAGACGCATATCTTTGAATTGACGTAATGAATTGAATAAAGAAATCACACTCGTGTTGCCATATTTCTTTCGGTCTGATGAAAGAGTTGGTTTCTATGGAAAACGAAATGTGGAAATAAGGGACAGTCACGTGATCAAACTGATGGCGAACGACAGGAAGGAATGGATTAGTCTATTCAGTTGCGAGCCCTCACTCATTGCAGTGATTTTTATTTTTCTTTGTTATTTTGTTCTTTTTTGCTATGTTTTTGTTTTTGTTTTATTTTTTAATATTCAGAGCTGACACCAGTTTATTTTTGTCTAATTTAATTTTTGAAAATTTAAATTTACGTATTTTTCTCATAATTATTATAATTATTCGATGTTCTGGGATGTTCCGGAATGTTCTATGTTCCTGGTTTTATCGTTAAACCTGTCATTAAAAAGTAATTACAAAATTATTCTCGTTCAATTTGGAATAAATAAACAATTATAATTTTTTCAAGACTACAAATTGCACTCGACCTAAGTGTTTCCATAGTTTTAGTAAGTTGGGAAAAATTTACTCGTGCTGATTTATTCTAAATTCTACTTGAAATGAGGTAATAACGCGCAGCCATAAATACTGCAAAGTTTGACTTTAAATTACACTCGCCTCTACGCAATGGTGTCAGTGTTGCAAGAAGTTTTAAATTTCAGTCTCGCTGAGTATTTATTGCTAACTCATACCAGAGGATCTATAATGTGGAGCACTTAGATGTTGTTTCTTTTAATCCACGAGAGCAAAATTATTTTTCTAGGAGTCCAGTCAGTTCCGATGCAGAAGCTATTTACGTCAAAGAAGACGATTTCGTGTATAAGGCCGCTCTCATGGCTTCTGGATTCAGCCAATACAACAACACAGCATTTACACCATGTCCCTTAGGAACAGTTACAAATCTTTCAACTAAGGGAGTTGACGGATGTCAAAATTGCCCGCCAGGTAACTTCTATCTTCTCTTCTCAATCCAGTGAGGAGAGATAAAGTGCCACTTATCTTAGAATCTATTTTTATGTCAGTTTTTGTTTCAAGGGTCAGAAATTGAGCTTAAATGCCTTGATGTTTCCCAAAGAAAGAGAAACTTCATTATCTCGAAACCCTATAAGAAGAAGCAATAGTTGTTATACTAAACTAGAGGTTACAGTACAGCCGAATACAGTAGAATATAATAGAATATTACATTTTATAGTGTTTAGCATAGCATAGTATTTTTTCATGACTGCGCGATATTTAGGCACGTGCAACCCTTAAATGACTCAAATTTACGTCACATTATGTTACACAAGTTACCTGTAACTTGAGGGGCTTCGCTCATGACTTCGTCATCCCTAGACCACTCTCTAAGGCCGGAAAACGTAGCCTGCACTATGGAGATGCTACACTATGTAAAAGCCTTCCAACTACAACCAAAACCCAGACCACTCTTACTGGCTATAAAGAATTCCTGCCGACATAGCAATCACTACTTGTTATAATTTTAATGATGTTTTACTTAGAACTTAATAGCTTTTCTTATAAATATGGAACGTAGTAGTACTACTTTTAGTATTACTAATACTAATTCTAATACTGGTTTTGTTGCATTTGGTCGTTTTAAGTGGCCTTTTTTGCGAAGAGCTCTTGCTCAGTTTTACCTCCAGGACCTGTCTGCACTTGACGAATTCTCGGTCCTTCGCTATGGATATTTTGTTGTCATTTTGTTTGAAGTGTCTGTCGACGGCAGCTAAGATAACCCTTAGGCTGTCCGGCTCATATTCGGAGCCATCGCTCTTGCGAATTTCGGAAAAGAATCGAGAGAGACATTCGTCCAGTTGTTTAGCTTCGTATTTGACAATTTTGTCGTAAGGCCCTTGCACGTTTTAGTAGTTTTGACTGTGTTTTGGTTCACTGCTTTTTCGGCGAGCTTTTGTATTTCCTCGCAGGAAATTTAAGGGAATCTTGCCGCCATTTTTTTGAAAACAAAAGCAAAAACATAATTGTGTTCAGTGTTGTCATGGTAACCTTGTTATACCATCCATTTTTGCTGTTATACCGCTATTACGCAGAAATATTAATAGTGATACTATCAACCAATCAAACCTCTGAGATTTCTCGGCTGATATTATAAGTATTAGTATTAGTATTAGTAGTGTTTATTTATTTATTAGTAGTGTTTATTTATTTATTTTTTTATCTGAAATGCAATTTTATTTACAGGACGAACACTTACACTACTTACAATACTAATGTTATACTTAGATTTACATTTACACTGTATTTTTTACTTACACGTCTTAATGTTAGTGGTACATTACTTACGACACTTCTTTGCATCGACACGTTGCTTCCATTACTTACTATACATGTATAGCAAACTAGTTTCGCAACCGGACATTTCTTTAGGTGGCATAGCATACCATAACATAGCATTGTTCTTGTCTTTTCCCAGGAGGTTTTTTCTCTGACACTCTCGGCTATGTGAGTAAAAGCTGCAAGAGATGTCCAAATGGTTCTTTTGTTGCATTTGATAAAGCACCTGGAAAGTATCATCGGGATTGCAAGTCATGTCCTCTAGGTAAGGTGGACTGTCTAGATAATCCCTCTACTATCTTAATCACTGTTAAATGGATGATTACGCTTCACTCACGCATAGATGACTTTAAGCTGTGGTCACTTAACCGATACCTAGTAAAACCAGCATCCTATCGGGACCTCTGCATAGGAGTTTCTTTGCATGGACCTCATTCGGTTGTGTAATGGTTATCCCACAAAATTTTATAATTATGATTCTTAGGTATTTTTTTAGTATGGCGTCACGTTATTATGCAGTGGGAGACATAAGACCAAGTTGACGGATAAAAACTCAATATTTGTGCTCATTAGACCACACGTAGCCCAAGCTCAGTTCGCAAACGTCATTATCACTCGACAGCGACAACCTAGAAGTCCTGCCCAAACATCTCTTAGCTAATAATTGGCCTTGAACTTTTTAAGACAGCAAGATCTCTCTATGATCACTGCGACAGATCGTCGAGACATCATTAACTACTCAATGATAGTTAATAACCAGGAAGAGATTTGAACATACAGTCGAACCTCCACTTACGGCCACATACTACAGCGGCTACTTTATTTGGTCCCGGCAAGAGTCCATCACATCGCTCTTGTTTTAACCTCTCTATCAGGGTCATTACCTCTCCACAATGGCAAAGGCCACTAAAACTCCTCCCAACCGGTCAAAATAACCTCTCGACAAAGGTAATTGATCAAGAACCGACGAACAGTGTATACAAAACCCCATTATTTTTGTTGTGAAAGGTCACGAAACTTGGTCCGTACCGCGCGTGGTTATCCAGGAAAGGTTTTCATTGAAGTTATTACATTGTTCAATATCATCATTTACAATGTTGAACATTGTGTCATTAAGAAATGATATATTGTTTCTAAATCTCCAACAGGTACAGAAACTGACTTCTTTGCTGGACACCGTGCTTGTAAATGCTTAGAAGGCCAATATCGAACCCACATGTTCCAAGAATGTTTCAAGTGTGGTCAAGGGGGACTGAAATGCCAAGATGATTATGCTTCATTGAAATCTGGTCATTGGTGGGAATGGCGAAATGAGACTCACAAAAATCGTTACCAAGTTTTCATTAAAAATCTCCTGGCATCTTCACCAATTCTAGATACTTTCCATGTACAATACCCGTATGCGATACCAACGCCTTATAAGTGCCCAGTTGAGGAATCATGCAAGGGGGATTTAGATTCCCCGTGTGAGAATGGGTACGAAGGTCCACTTTGCAGCGTTTGCAGTTCAGGGCACTTTAAACAGTTCAAAATCTGCACACGATGCCCTTCAAAGAAATGGATTGCTGGTCAGCTGTCCATAACCCTGGTCATTGTATTAATTATCATCGCCGTTTTGGTGTGGACGAGCCGAAGAAAAATTAAGAAGAGAGGAGAAGGCCGTCTTATGGATACGTTTTTTTCAAAGCTCAAGATCGTAATTGGCTTTTATCAGGTCACGCACGGTTTGCTGGATGCGTTCTCGTACATAAAATGGCCAGGTTCTCTTGAAAATATCGCGAAGTATTCAGGATTTCTTCAGTTGAATGTGCTGCAAATAGCACCTGTCCATTGCCTTTTCCCCGAAATGCGCTTGGATGCCTTTGGAAGCCTCTCTGCAATAATGGCAGTAAATGCTGGTGTCATTTGCATAGCTGGCATTGCTTACGGAGTGCATAGGCTTATGATCCTCAGAAATCACAACCTGGAGGACGAAGAAAAGTCTAAAAGAATCTCACAATCAAAAGAGCTGGTATACAGGAACATGTTTTTCTTCCTGTACGTAACGTACCTCAGCACGTGTTCTAAGACAGCCAATGTCCTTCCACTGGCCTGCAGGAAACTTTGCCGGGATGACAAGGAAGAGCTGTGTTTCAAGTACCTGAAAGCAGATTACAGCGTGTCATGCCAAGGTCAAAAGTACAATAATTACCTTATCGTAGCATACATTTGTACTGCCTACATTTTTGTTCTGCCTTCTGCCGCATTCATCGCCATCTGGAGACAGAGAAGAGCAGCATTGACCAAAAAAGATGCAGAGAGATCACAAGGTCGGGCCTCCAATCAAGAAATGATCTCTGGAATGGGTTTCCTCTTTGTAAATTACAAAACCCGTTCGTGGTATTGGGAACTGGTTGAAACGGCTCGTAAAGTGATCCTGACATGCGGTCTTATTTTTGTGGGACAAGAGAGTAGGTCCTACATCGGTTTGGCATTGGTCATCACTGGGATGTATGGGATCCTTTTCGCCTGGGTCAAGCCATTACAAGACGTGATGGAGAACAGAATGATGACGACTTCTCTTGCCGTGACAGTTGTTAACTTGGTGATTGGAGCGGTGAGCAGGATTCCTGCCGAAAATATAACGACAGGGTCGTTGGATGCTGATACTGACGCACTCTTATTCAAGATACTGGTGTTCGCTGCAAATTCGTTGGTGATTGGCCTAGTAGTAGGTAAGACTCTATTGTTAATATAACCTTGGATATAAAGAAACAATGCAACATACGTATGATGATTAATCTAAATTGCCACCCTTCCACGAGATCAAATGCCCAGTTCGAAAGTTGGTTGTCTTTGGCCATACAAAGACCTAGGTAGTCAATCTGTTGGCCTGGGTTCGAGTCTCCTGGATCTAGATATTCACAGGTTATTGAAGATAACGCTAATGCTTATTTTATTTTAATATTTTTATTTGTTTGTGCTGTTCGGTTTTTTCCTCTGTTTTTAACTTTGGGGAAGACTCTTAATTTCACTAGTACATGTACATTCATAATTCACCGAAAGTGAAATTGGTCAATACACATCGATCTAGTAGTGTTGCTATGTCTAGTTACAGTACTGTGAGTCTATGAGGATCGATTCCTAGTTACTGGATACCATGATACATCTAAATCTTACAAATACTAGTTAAGAATTGGTAAGCGTGCAACGTGCAACTATTGAGTTATGGATGCACGCGGGAGGTTGCTAAGCACCAAAGAAGCGTAAGAGCCGCGCAAGGTGATGGCCGAGTTCTTTAGTGCTTAGCAAACCTCCCGAGTGCATCCATAACTCGATAGTTGCACGCTGCACGTTTACCATTTCTTTTATGACATTAAGACTTTTGAGATAGTGTATGCTGAGTCTCGTCCGGCTTACATGAAGTCAAAAGCGCCAATTCATTTGGTTGAATCCTCGATTTTTATGCCCTTTCAAAGTCGAGCTTAAAGTGTGGCGCGACCGCGTTTTGGGGAGTTTGGGGCGGCGGTTACTGATGACGTCTACCCAGAAACCAAACACAATGGCGCCTCAGTCAGCTCTCTGTATTTGCTCGAGAAAATGGAAAACAAGACTAATCGTTCCAATATATTTTGGGACTAAAAACGTCCAAGTCTTGTTCCAGAATCATGTCTCTTTCGTCACTGGAATCAGAGTTAAGTTTCGACTCGGAAGACTCCGGAACAAACTTCGATCGAGCACGTTCGATAACTGTGAACTGCGCTTAGAGCTTTGACAGCAATTTGCAATATTTCAAGCGATGAAGGGGAAGACTTCTTGGCGGACGAGCTGCTTGTATATTAGGAATGGAAAGCTAGATATGAAGTGGAGGAGCAGGCAAACGAAAAGCAGGTAAAAAAACTCAAGGACTGCTTTGGATGGTAATTTCGTCACCTAAACACAAGATTCCCACGCATGTTTATAGCCCGTTTACATTTGTTCTTAGCGAGAATGTATTTTGTCAGGATATAGTTGTTCTATTAAATCCAGTTTGAGTTTTACTTTCTGGAATTCTTCATGTTTATAAGAGCGACGTAAGTGTTGCAGTTTTCGAGACTTGATAACCTCCAAAACACTGGCTTCGATCGATTGAAAATCGTATAATGGTTCGGACCTGTATTTTTGAAGCTGCGGGAAGCAAGGCGGAAGGAAACTTTTCATACAATTACCGATTTCACATTGTCACACGTTTAAAGTCGTAACTTCAAATAACCAGTGTAAATTTTTCTCAAAGTTTGCAATAAAATTTGTCGGATAAGCGAAAACGATGTGTTCCCTTTGCGGTCCGCAGATAATGTTACGCGGTCATATTTTCGACACTATTGCACAGAATGTTTGCCGCACTGCTGATTTCCAAACTTTTGAAAACTCTGTGAGACTAACCAGTTTGTTATCATGTAATTCTAAAGGATTAATCTTCGACTTTTATCTAAATCGAAAGAGAAGTAACTGCTGGTTGGCGGCATGCAGTTGCGATCTATTTACACATCAGTATATGGGTCGCAACGCTTCTTAATTGATCACACAACTTTCCCGGCTATGTTATAAATACTGCGGGACTGGAACATATAGGTTGTCGGTAGCACTTCTACAAATTGCTTGTTGGCTTTAAGCAGAAAAAATTTTAAAATGGACTATAAAAAGTTTGCGAGACAAATTCCAGTGAGAGTTCTTTAAAGGTTCTCACAGACTCAGTTCGCTTGTTTTGGTTCGACAAAATCAACCATCGCTTAAGGTGGCTCCCTTCAGTATTAACAGTATCTTCACTTGAAGAAGGATGAAGAACTAAAAATTTATGAACTACTTGTTTCACCTTTGGGTTTTAGCCCTTGGCATTCGCAAGGAAGATTAGCAACACACCTGGGGTTTCGTTTTCGTTCATATGAGTGTATTGCAGACTGTGGCCATAGTAACATCCAATCGTAAAGATAACCATCTTTTTACTATTTTCCACCTATTTGCTTCTCTTTCTATGGTTCGCCTCGGTATAATATCTTTGAACTCGGCAGTCATGTCAAAACGATTTCGGACAATAGTTTAATCTGAAAAAAATGAAAAGTTTATCTGGTAGATTCGCAAAAATTATTAATCTCCTTAATTTTGATCAAAAAAGAGAAATCCCTAGGAAAAAATTTGGTCAAAAATGATATTATGTAGAAGGCATCTATATCATGAAATATACAAACTTTCGCAAAATTTCACCGAAGGAAACACGAGAAAAATAAGCACTTTTTTCCTTCGTTAGCTTCTTTGTGACGTCATAAAATCTCGAAATGACCACGCGCGCATGCGTATCAATGACCCACTGGCGTCATTTGCGCGTGCAAGTCTGAAAAGAATCGTGATTAGCTCATATGTCCTACCTAAAGCTAGTTTCGCAATATTATAAAACATTTTTAGAGAGGAAAATTTAGAACAAGGAATTTTTACCCTATGGACAGCTAGCATCTTGTAAATGAGCAATTATGGCTGCTAAAATTCGACCTTTTTTTGTTGTTTGGTATTTCCGAAGTGTATAATAATGCTCCACGAGCTCGTTACACGACTTAGTTTGTTGGGGAGTAACATCCTGACTCATTCCAGATTTAGTGGAATCCTCTTCCGTCGTATCTTGGCAATTTGTGTCTGCTCCACAAACAACGCCAATGACTGCAAATAGGTGTGGTAATATATTTGTTTTGCTCCGTGCGATGATCGTGACGATCGACCAAAACAGTTTCTCTGGTTGTAAATCCTACATACCTCGTACTTTTCTCCTTTTAATCAAATACAGAAGGGTAAGGTCTTCTATTCGGTCGATAAACATTTTGAAACAAAAGGAGATTCACGCAAATTTTGTGATAAAACAGATTTCGAAAATGTGGACGCCATGTTTGTCAGCCTTTTACTGCGTAATCTCGCGAGCGACGTTCGCGAAGAGTTTTGAGCACTCGAGCCATAGCGCGTTTTTCGAAATCAGTTCGCGCGCGGTCAAAAAACTATAGGGAGTCACCTTAAGTTGCAATTATGGTACCAGCTCCATTGACCGATCATCGCCAGTAAATTGTACAGTATATCTTCCTTTAAAACTGGGATATTGCTGCAACAGCCGATAGCACTTCTGGAAGGCGTTTCTGCGCACTTTCCGAATGTGTATTGCACCATCCTGAAGGAAATGAGAGGGCGTGAGATATTTAACCTTCCTGGGTAGATATCACAACAACCGCTGGACCCATTCTCCTCAAACTCGGTCGCGAAACAAAGTGGCAGTGTTTAAGAGCTATTTTCGACATTTGGATTTTGGATTTGGATCACTTTTCCGAAGAATTGAAATCAAACCTCACATGGTTGAATCTTTTGGTGGCTGAGTTCTCTGTCCTTCACGGCCTCTTCGGAAAAAAGATGACAATATGGAACCAGACGTTTCTTAAAAGCGAGAGTGGATAAGAAAGCGAACAAACACGCTGGCTTTGAGTTGTTTGAGATGCTTTTATTCAATAACAGGTTTGTGGGTTTCGTTTTCCTTTCCACTTCGTTTTAAATATTTGATCAGTTGCGCGTCTAAGGCTGAACTTGAACACATAAATGGCTTTTTAAAATGATTTTCAACTTGATATCTAGGTTAACTGAACAGTTTGAAGTTGTTTGTTTGTCCGAGATTGAGAAAATGTAAACTATAAACTAGCCGCGATCCAAGAAGAATTTTGATGTGTCGCTTTTTCAGATTTTTGAATGAGTATTTTCGCGCGATTTATGGCGCTTTTGACCTATGTAAGCCGGACAAGATTCAGTATATACTATCTCAAAAGTCCAAATGTTATAAAAGAAATGGTAAACGTGCAGCGTGCAACTATCGAGTTATGGATGCACTTGGGAGGTTTGCTAAGCACTCAAGAAGCTGTCTAAATTTCCGCTATGCATTACTAACCTCAAAAGGCTGACACAGACCAGTTTGTTGTTTTCTTTGGTCCTTCTCCGAGTGCCGAGTGCCTTTGTATAGCTGATTCAAATATCTTAGGTGGAGGTCCGGCAAAAGACTTGAGCTCGAGCTTTCTTAGCTCCCAGGGATAATCTTCCTCATCTCCGGAAGAATTATTAGATTTATTAAAAAAAAAATAGGAATTATGTTTTAAAAAGTGTAAACATCAATGACAAAACTGCCGAGTTAAAGTACATATAAACAAACTTACGTGAGCGTGCAACCCACGGACAATGGATCGAGCGTATTAGCCAATCAGAACGCGCGCTTTGCTAAAGGCTATATTATAATTTATCCTAGCACACGGCAAACAAGTGCTCTGGCGGCGGTAACAAAAATCAGTATTGTTTTGTTGCGCAAAGTCAAGCTCTTAAGCTTGTGATAGGCGTTTAATGAGGGTTTACCTCAGACGGTTGACATTTTAAAATAAAGCTTTCTGACTGTTTACAATTAAGAGTGCCTGCCTGTAAAAATCAGACAAATTCTTAATTTCGCGGCAAGGGTCGAAAATTCGATTTCGCTCATATTCTTATGGTAGATAGGCTAGGGCATGACAAAAACTACTGAATAGTTTTTTTGACAAAATATCCTTTTATTTTAAAAAAAACATGCAAATTACCAACTTCCGTTAAAATTGTCATTTGACCCACCATTTTATTAAGCAAGTTTGAGGGCCTCGCATGCAAAACCACATCATTCTTCCGTCTTTAAAACACTCAAATATTTTTGTACAATGTTTAAATGTGTATTGGGTTGATTTTAGGGAATGTTGCGTTGTCTTTTTGGGTGCAAAATAATGAAATTTCGAAGACATGTATTTAATTCACTTAAAAGTACTTCGTGAATATAATTACTTTTCACCATGTGCGAAACCTTCAAATGGATTAAGCTTCTGGTGGTTGAATCGCAGAAGGATGGTCTACAGATTCCTGTAAAAATTTTTTGGGCAAATGATTGTGAGGGACGCGAGAGCTTTTCAAAGGGCGTGAAAAGTGCAAATATTTGACCATTCCCTCGTCAAATTTCAATTCACGGGTTAGACGTATATTTTAGCATGCGCCACATGACTTGACCTATAATAAGTTGAAATAGACACCGAGCTGACAATTTCGAAATGTTCTAACCTTATTTGTTGTAAAAGGCAGGTCCAAAGCCGATTTGACGTGTTTTTAGTCGATCTCTCACCACTCGTCCCATATGCAGAGGTTTGCTTCTGTTTACACAAGGTTAACGTCCGATGTACATCGGCTACTGTCAATCTATGATTGGTCGAATACCATGAATCTGTGACCATCTATCTGCGCATATGAACATCACTGCATCTAAGTCAAAAACGGCTGAGTCATTTGTAGATAGTTGCTTGCTTTGCACTGCGCCAAAATATTACGTTTGATAGATTGCTGACCACTGCCGATAAGCGTGCCGACGCGGCACAATCTTACAGCCGTTATTTGTTCATCACGCAATGCTGTCACGGCATATGCTACACATTTTGATCTCTTTTGTACAGAGCACTCTCAGGATAAGTGAAACAATTTAATCATTGTTCATCTGTTTGTTCATATGTAATAATATGTGTATATTTATATAATCGTATTCTATAGTGTACGTGGCCTCTGTCCAAATCACCTTTGTTGTACGTTCTGATGTTTCAGACAACAGCTGATAAAGCTAGTGCCTGTACTCACTAGAATTTTTTTTAAAAAATTGCCATAAAACAAATTATAGATCAATGAAGGAAGAATTAGCTGAAATAAAAATAGGAAATCACAGCGTGTCTAATTCGTGAGAAAAACAGACTAAATTTAATTAGTAATTACGTGAGTAAAAAGCCATGGCCATGCCATTTTATTTGGAGTATTTAGTTTGCCTAGTGGCGAGGCACTGGTATGTTTGTAACAGAAAATAGAGGACTGTTGTCAATACAGTCCAAAATTATTGTCAGTAAAATATTGTGAATAAAACACCTATTGACCGGTTACCTCCGCAGCCACCATTTGGTTGTTCCGATAAGGGTTTAATTATTGTCTTTACCCTTATTAACCGGCCACCCGAAATTTAAAAACTTTGTTTTGGAAAGGTCGATGGCAGATAAGAGTCTGAAATTGAAGGTGCATGACGAGTGATAATTCAAATACACGTCTATCATGACTGACTTGAACTGACTCCACGGTCACCCAGAAATTTATAACCCTAGCCCTAAATATTCAAGGTACTGACACCAACCTCTATTTAAGCGGCTAGCCCCATTAAGCGGTCACCACCCAATTACCCGAGGGTAGCCCACTGTATTACATGTAAACCAAAAATCATTGCACAGCACGAAAAAACCTAGGTATGAGTTTAGCGTTAAATTTTTACGCAGGGCATGTAGGTAGTGGTGGTAGAGTAAAAGATAACAACTGGGGCAATGGTAAACTATTCATTCTTTTCATTTCTTTATTCAATCTCTTCCTACTCAACACGATTGTGTGCTCCCAGTGGTTCCAAGCCTTACGAAGCCTTATGTATTAGGATAGAAATTGTCATACCCCTACCCCCTAAAATGGGATGACAGCATTGGGTGACGAACAAGGAACCGCTGCAGGCAAGGATTCAAGCCATCAAACCATGATGATCAAACGTAATATTTTGGTGTAGTGCAAAGCAATCAACTATCTACAAATTACTTAGCCGTTTCTGTCTTAGATGCAGCGATGATCATATGTGTCGAAAGAGGGTCACAGATTCATGGTATTCGACCATTAAATAAGTTGACAGTTGGCGATATACATCGGATGTTATGTAAACAAAAGCAAACTTGTGCTTTATGTGCGACGAATGGTGAAAGAAACACGTCAAATCGGCTTTGGCCCTACCTTTTACAGCAAAAAGGGTTAGAACATTTCGAAATTATCAGCTCTGTGTCTATTTCAACTTAACATTGGTCAAGTCATTTGGCGCATGCTAAAATATACGTCTGACCCTTGAATTGAAATTTGACGAGGGAATGGTCAAATATTTGCATTTTTAAACGTACTTTGAAAAGCTCTCGCGTCTCGCACAATCATTTGCCCAAAGAAATTTTTACAGAAATCTGTAGACCATCCTTCTGCGATTCAACCACTAGAAGCCTAATCCATTTGGAGGTTTTGCACATGGTGAAAAGTAATTATATTCACGAAGTACTTTTAAGTGAATTAAATACATGTCTTCGAAATTTCATTATTTTTCACCCCAAAAGACAACGCAACATTCCCTAAAATCAACCCAGTACTCATTTAAACATTGCACAAAAATATTTGAGTGTTTTAAAGACGGAAGACTGATGTGGTTTTGCATGCGAGGCCCTCAAACTTGCTTAATAAAATGGTGGGTCAAATGACAATTTTAACGGAAGTTGGTAATTTGCATATTTCTTTGAAATAAAAGGATATTTTGCCAAGAAAAAAAACTATCCGGTAGTTTTTGTCATGCCCTAGCCTATCTACCATAACAATATGAGCGAAATCGAATTTTCGACCCTTGCCGAGTTATTTTCTATTTTTATGGACGGGAACTCTTAAGTTGTCATTTGTTGGTCAGCGGTTAAATTTCGGCGATGTAAGGTAGGGGGAAAATTCAGTCGACGAATGAATTTTAATGTTTACCGTTGTCTCCTCTGTTTAGATATGTCATGGGAGAACAGGTCCAAGAATGTATATGAGACATAGGTTTTGCTTTGACAACACTGTAATATATAGTAGGACCTAATACAAATTACAGAAATGAATATTTAGGATATGATTCAAATGAATACAAGTAAATACGAGGTTTTGCTTATGAAATATATGTCAGCGGCTAAAGCTAGGAAACAGGAGACTTGGAGGCTGCACTGGATCCAACAATAAACTTCTAAAAAAACAAATGTTGTAATGCAAAACCTCATGTGGTCATGAAGACCGGAGACAAATTCTAATTACATCAAAATAGGAGCCAAAGTGATCTAAACTAAAGCTAGCGAGTAAACTTGAAAACAAGCTCACCCTGGCGGTCGAACTTTCTAAGGAAACTACAAGAAATACAAAATGTGTAAACTAACAGAAGTACAGGCGAATTCAAGACATAGAAACAAGGCTAAGGAGAAAAAAAAAATGGCTAGTTCGTGGTACAAAAAATAAGTCCGTGGCCGCATAGAAACGGAAGAGTGCACAAAATGGTATCCTAAATTTTACGGCAGAAACAACAAGTGAAGCAAAAGATTATAGCAAGATCGCAAGGTGATGGCTAAGACTTACCAATATAAAGTGTAGAACAATTCCAAAGCGGGCGAGCAAAGCTCTAACACGTTAAGCACGCCACACACTGCTTACTGTATGTACACGCCCGGTCATGTCGGTCCCAAGGCCCATGCGCGTGGGCCTAAGTAGCAATCAATACTACTGTCGACTAAATAGTAGCGCATTGGCGAAGAAAGCCACCTGTCTCATGAATAATCCCTTTACTGATTTACGCGAGTTTTGCAACTTCAAGTAGTTTGGTCAGAATTGCATATGTAACTTCTGTCAGGTTAGCCTTTCTGGACACCTGGGGCGAACTACCTAACAGTGCCTGTAAATGGAGCGTGCGGAAAAATATGGAAACGGTTGCATGCTATGGAAAAAAATTATTGCGCCGGAGCATTCTTAAGCCCACTAAACCTTTGGATCTTTATGCTTCAAGATCTAAAACTCTGGAACACTGGGACTACCAAGACTGCAACGTTTACATGGGATTTTAGCAAAAGCGAAATATCGAGAATATATTTCGCATTTTCGTATTCTTCACTGTGTTTACATCTAGATTCTTGTTGTTAGAAAGCTCAGCATTTTTTTTTGATGTTTAAGTTTTAATTATTTAGAAATTTAATTCCCAAAAAGACCATTTTTCACTGAAGCGCTAAAAGTTTGGTCGTGTCTGATAGAAGCACCTCAAAGCTTTTGAAAACCAAAAAAAGGTTTGCTATAGTTCTATTTTTGGGAAATAAGGTGCATATTCCACTTTGCAGCCAAAGAACAATCGGAAAGATTGTCACGGTGTTGAACTGATACATCTTTTCCTATAAACAAAAGTTAAAACAATGTCTCAGAGTGAAGTTAAAGTTCTATGGAAGGAATTACAATTTGTCGTGCTCCTGTCAGGATTTAAGAGCGTCTTGCTGTAACGTTACTGGAGTATATAAAAGTAACAATACCTGTGCAACCTATGCACGGTTTTCTACAACTTTGTCAGGATGAAGGTCTTTACCAACTTGCTCGAAATTGTATCTTAGAAATTGTTTGAATTTTTATTTTATTGTCAAGGTGGCCTCACCTATTTTTCAAATTAAAGAGCACAACTAGACCCTACAATTACATTTTTTCGAGGGCTAGCAAGCTAAGAATAGTTGTGTAAGCTACCCCATAATATCAGCATACCATCTTTTAGAAGTAATTTAGCCTTGCCATAGCCGCATGTAATTAAAACCTCAATTTTATATCAAATTTTTCAAAACTATACGCCTCGACGACGTTACTTCACGTCAAAATTCAGGTCAAATCGATGGGCTGGCAAATAGATTGCCTATCAAAACTATTTTTTCTGGGTAAAGTTGCACTCTACATCAGTTTTATCGCAAATCTAGTTTGCTTGCGTAAATAACGCAAAGACTAGGAACTTAAGCTAATTGCCTGACAAGTGGTATCTTTCATACCGCGATCATTATCACTGATCGAGGAAAGGGCTGCCGCTGGGTCTTAAAATAAAAATATTTAGGTCTCTACGATCAGTTATTTTAGCAAAAGTTTTATTTTAACCGTTAGATCGAAATTCCTCGCAAACATCTGATTACTACTGTTTAACAGCATTCTTTAATTTTGTGTCAGCCTTTTTGCGAGTAGATTTTATTTGTGAGATATTTGACAACTAAGTATGACTGACTGCTTAGACGATTGACGCTTATTTTTGTTTTTCTTACTTGGCGTTTGGTTGTTAATTTTTATCCTGTTGGACAGTTGTCGACTAATCCTATTGAGACCCTCTTGAAAGTGCGATGTTAGGCATGTGATAATGATTTTTAATGGAGAATAGAAACTGTGAAATTTTTGCCACCATTGATGTACTAGATATCTCACGTGCTGTGCCAAAAACATCGAGTTTTCTGTTTTCGTTTTGTTCTCAGTTCAGTACGCCTTGCACCTCTATAACTACCTCAAGGAGTGGCGTAAAAATCCTCGTTGCTCCTTTTCTTGCTGTCTGGCGTTGTTTCTCCCTCTCGTCGATTTGCAAGGCGAAATTCGAGGAATGGTTGGAAAAAACGTCCTGAAAACCCAGCTGCAAACGGGACACTTTGAAATGACTACACTTCGTGTGGCTGTTAAAGATAGTGGAGCATTTGATGTTACTCTCGAAGAAGGTGAACAAGGCGATGATCACGCTTTGGACCTGCAGGATGACAATCGTCCAGTCGCCAAAATCAGCAACAAAAAATGTCACCAAGGAACACAAACAGAATTCTCTTCGCTTTTGACAGTCGCTGATTTCCCGGCGCATGAGACAATTGAAGACACACACCTGTAAAGCAGTGTGAGTTTATACTAACAAGGAGCCAGGTAACTAGAATAGCCCTTTTAACCTTTCCTATTGTATGATGCATACCAGTTCTTTAGTTCCTCTAGAACCCGACTCAGAAAGAGTAGAAGTTAGAGCTAACACAACTGAGAGTCATTGCTGAGCACTATAAAGGTTGAAATACTTCAACTCACTATTTCAGACTTCAAGGAAGACTACTTTCTTGACAATATTTAGACATTAATAAAATATCACCTTTTTAAGATACAGCAAATGGATCCCTCATTTGCTCTGTCAATGGCAGCATAAATGCAATTTGACGGATAAAAGTAAACTCTCAAAACTAGGTGGGTAGAATAGACCAGTGCGATAGTCTACCTTTATGCTCCGAGAAACGTTCCTCGATCTTTAAAGAAATTGTTCATAAGAAAGTTTTGTTTCTTGTTTCAGTAGTATTTGTAATCGCCGGCTTTCTCTTTCAAAATCTCTCATTCTCACTTTTGAAAAGAAAGCTGGGTAACCACTCTTGTTTTCCAAAGATCCAAGCCTTTGTGTAACATGTGGGTGAGATTTCTATCTGATAGTAGAATTCCATTTTAGTATGCTGTTTAATTTCAGCAAGAGATGTTAAAGCTTCTCTCGCTACTTATGATAGGTCGCAGCCCTTGGCATCCAGACGCCATTCATTCAAATGGAGACACTATCAGCACGTCTCCATGGTAACAAATATACCTAATGAGATCAAGTAACTAGATGTAAGAGCTTCATACAAAAGTTTCGAGAATGTTAAAATAGCCCAAGTTTTATTAACCTTAGCTAGTTTAGCCTGGAGGTGGATATCACACTCCTTGGGTTTTTGTTGCAATAAGACATATCAAAACCGTTTTGCTTTGCATAGATAACCCTGAACTTAGTCTACAAGATTAGATTTTCTGTTGGTTATGACGTCATATGAAGTCACATGGCATTGACAAGTCTGACATCTTTGATCCAAAGTTGTGGTAAATTTATGATAAAATTCTAGGCAGGTGAATTACAAGTTGATTTTCATTTTCGTAAAAAAATACCGCACAACTGTGTGTGTGTTTTTTTTTTTTTCGTTTTGTTTTCATGGCTGATGACATGTGCGTCCCATATTTGTCAACTGGGCCTGCTAAGGTAACTGCAAGAGCAGGCAAATAAAAGAAAGGAATCCCTTTAATTTCATATTTATTATTCCAGAACGTTCCATCACTAGTGCCTGCATTTCATATCTTAAGCCTGTTAAAGACTGAGGGATTTGCAGACAATTTATAGGTTTTCAGTAAAGTTTTGGTAGACGGAAAGGAATTGAAATAATCAACTGCAACATCCATTTCAGTTCATAATTATCTAGCTTTCAAGAAACATTTTTCGCCTGTGCTTGCTCAATAAAGTTTGTAGGGATTTTGATTAGTTTTCCGGTAAACTCTGATAAAAAAGCACAGCAGGATAACAAATCATGGATAACCTTACTTCGTAAACAGAAGGACATTATATACAGATTTTGATTGATGTGTTTTTATCAGGCGTGTGTGCCCGCCAAGGAATATATGGACGACAGGTCTCCAGCGCCCGCTATGAGGGAATTTGTAGACAATTTTAAACATTTCCTCGAGTAGTCTGTCATAGGAGAAAATCAGGAAAACAGTATGCTTCTGTATTCATTCCGGTTCATATTTACCCTTGCTCATAATATAATTGCACTGAAGAGTGCTGTTAATATGTCTGATGACACTTTGATATTCATCTCTTGCACTAAAGGTAATGTATTCAATTTATACGTTTATCGTAACATTCATGGTGAGATGCAAAAGCAGGGAAGCTTATTAGGTGGTAAACTAGAACGTATCTGTGACACTTGTATTGTGCCTGCATGGGTTTTTTTCAATCTTACTGCGAAAGAGGGATTTATAGGAGAATTTATCAATTGTTTCCCCATGCATTTTTAGGAAATGAGGAGGTAGGAAAATGATAACCTTATATATCCATTTCAGTTTGGGTCAGTGAAAAAAGAAAAGATTTCGTTTTCTGAATCTAAAAATGGACCATTACCACCTTTTTCTCATGTTCTTGCTGAAAAGGGTTATGTAGACAATCTTACAGTCCTTCAATAAATTTTGGGTAAAACTAAAATTGGGAGGAATACATAAACTAATTTTTTCGTGAATTTTGGTAAAGTGCACGAGAGGTATCCATTTTAACTCATATTTATTCTTTCTGCAATATTATATTGCTTATGCGTGCTGTTAGACATTTGTCGTATTCATTGCTTGTCCCTGCTATAAATAGGTATGTAGGCAATATAACTAGTTGGTGAAACACAAAGCAGGGTGGCAGAGGAAACAATAAACATGTATTTGTTACAATTCAGGGTCTCTTTACAAGGAGCCAGGATGGTTTTGGACTAGGAAAAAATCACCCCGACGCAGCTTCGGGTTGACGCTTTTTGTTGGATAGCTCTTTCCCAGACACAGCTTGACATTTTCCATGTAGTCCATCAATTAGAAACCATAGTTGACACTTTTGCACATATAGCCATTGTTATTCCATTATGGACCACTATCATGTCCTGAGACCAGGTTTTGTCGAAATAGTTTTACTAAATACTGCTATTTCACCCTTATCCCCTATTTTTGTTTACTGCGATGTTGACCCTGCTGATGTCAATACGACCAGCCACCCCAGGGCTCATGTAAACATTACATTTTGCTATCGTTTAGCGGCAAGCCGACTGGTATCCATATATCCCGGAGTCCTGTAAAGAGGCCTTCAGATTTGATATCTACTGATCTATTTGTGCCTGCTTTTGTGTTGTTTGTAGACAATTTGTAGCTTTTCTGTAAAGATTAATCGGTAAAGAAATATCAGCTAAAAAGTGAAGTGATTTATTACATGGATATTGATGAAATACCGGGATTTTTCTTGTTCGTAAAATTTGTATTTCTTTTTCATCTCGTAGATGTAGATGTCATCATGGTTACGAACATTATAATTTCTGTTTCAACGTCATTAAAGTTCAATTTTACTTTTTTTAACGCAGAAAATAACAATTTCTAAGAGGCAAACGTAATTTTTCTTTGTGTTTCATGAAAATGGTTGTGATATTAATTTACACATTTTCGATTACAGACCCCACCTCAGTTAAGGTGACCACTGTTTTCGATGCTTCTGAAATGAATACAAAACTGAGGTGCCTTAGATTTGGATGTTTCATCGATATCTATATAATTAACAGGGAAAGTTGCATGGCTGCTTATAGATACGAATTTTATGTTCTCGTACTGATGGTACACTTGAAAAGAAAATTCGGGCGGTCATGTGCAATAATATCTTCTATATATCCATTATAAGTTACTCGGCTTTTGAGAACCATTTATGACTTGTACCTGCGGGAAAGAAAACTTATTGTAGTTATTTTGATTAGTTTTTTTGTAAACTTTGGTAAAACAGAAAGAGCAGGACAAATAAACATCTCAAAAGCAAATGGCTGTTAAAATTGTCCATTGAGTGTCGTGTGACAGGCATGGTTGCAGTCAGGGGGAGGCATCGCTCCTTGCGCCGAAAGGAACGTTCTGAAACCAAAAAGTTCAGTCACCATGCAACTCTGTCCCTTGGCGCTGCTCTCTTCGACTGGCCAAATCCTTCCATTCTGCGTCTGAGCTCACTACTCACTACAAGCTCCAGGCTTGCATCTGCATCTGGCATCATGTTCTGTAACTCTTGATGACAAAGAGCCGTGCATCGCTGAATGTATGTTCCTTGGTGCACATGCAAGTTTGATAAGTCCCTCAGGAGAAATGCTTGCGCCAAATGTTTATTAGGTGAAGTAGGAAAGAGAATAGACATGCTTGACCGTACCATGAAGGGCATTTGGATGAATATAGGCGTAAAACATTATATACAGATTTAGCCAAGCCTAAAAGCGGAGCTCCTGGGCTGGGTTCTTTAAAGCCCGATTAAGCTTACCCAAGATATGCGTGAGTTTTGATTTCAGTTTTGCAACTTTGCGGTGAGGTTTTCTGTTTATGTCGTTTGGCCTTCTGTTTTGAGTTTAAACAAACTTAAACTACACAGAAGAAAAGCAGTATAAAACATTTGTATATAAGAATATTTTATAATTTGGTTAACTTTTAATCCTTAGTTAGTGTGAAGTCTTTATTTATGTGTATTTATTTACAATAATGTATAAATAAAAAGCGAACTTATCGTTGATCGTCATCCGAGACAATTATAAAAAAAGGATCGCTTCTTGGCTAGCCTGTTCCAAGCTCTCGGTAGTTGGGGACGAGCGGAAAAAAGAGGGCAAGCGAGAAAAAAAGATAAGGGAGGACTAAGTCGCTACATCTTGTCCGATTAACAAAGCAAGTTCATTCCCATTTGTTTTCTTTTTTCTCTTTATTTTCCCAGCCAGTATCAATGATTCTCTTTCCTCTCTTTGTTACCTTTTGAGACATCTTAGAAAAATTGTATCTAACGTATATTCCTTATACCACAAGGACAGCACCGTGTCACCGTCCGCTCAACAAAGTTAAGCCCGGGCGGAGTCTCTACTTGGCTGGGTGATTACAATACGAATACCCCTTGTTGTAATAACTTTGGTTTCCTCTTCTGTTTTTTTTTTTTTTTTTTCTTACTTTCCAAGGCGATATTTGTTGTGTTTGCTTCCTTGAAGTATTGTTCAAGTTAGTTACGTGCGAGATGCATGTCGGTTATTTAAGATGGCGTATTGAAGTAAACACGTATTGTTCACGGAGGACTACTTTAAACCCAAACTGACACAACATGGTGTCAGTGGGAGGTTCCCAATAGCCTTTAAAATGACGAAGAATCAGAAAAAAAAACGGAAATATGGGAGACAAGAGGAAGAAGAGTTCTTCCTGGGTGAACTCACTGAACTATCTGCTTTCCAAGGAAGTACAGGAGATTCATGGAAAGCTAAAGTTTCATTGAATGGACTGCTAGCAAAATTTGAATTGGATACCGGTGCGGATGTAGCAGTAATCTTACCTAGCCTGTATTACAGTTTGCAACCAGCTCCATCACCTAGGAGGACCACCAGGCTACTCATGGCTCCATTTAAACATCAACTGAGCTGTCGACCAACTTTCATAACAGAGTTGCAAGGGCAAGACAAGGTTCCTTAGGAACACGTGTATGTAGTAGAGGATTTGGAGCGATCTATGCAGACTTGACAGCCTGAGCAGTGATGACTACAAGAGTAAAGTGGCAGACAAGTACCCCAAGTTGTTCCAGGGACTAAGTGTCATGAAGGACAGTTACTGTATCACATTCAAAAAAGATACCAAACCTTTCCAAGTGTCAGGTCCAAAGAAAGTACCCTCCCCATTGTATCAGAAATCAAAAGAAGAGTTTGAAAGGATGTTGGAGGCAGGTGTCATATCCAGTTGACCAACCCACTGATTGGTGCGCTCCCACGGTGGTGACTCCCAAAAGCAATGGCAAGGTCAGGGTCTGCGTCAACCTAAGCAAGCTAAATAAGTACATCAATAGGGAGAACCATCCACTTCAAGCAATAGACACAACTCTCGGAAGATTGGCAGGTTCCAGAGTGTTCTCGAAACTTGACGCGAACTCAGGATTCTGGCAGATAAAGCTAGCGTAGGAATCAAGACCACTGACAACTTTCATCACTCCATGGAGCCGTTTCTGTTTCAAAATGTTTCCCTTCGGAATCAGGTCTGGTTCCGAGAAATGCCAGAGGAATATGAGTCAGATCCTTCTGGGAATAATTGGCGTGGAGTTGCAAAATAGATGACGGTTTAGTCCATGGCAAAGACCAAACTGAACGCGATCAGGAGTTAAAAGCAGTACTCAAGCGTCTGGTTGAAGCTGGCGTGACACTCAACCTACACAAATGCCAGTTCAGCACAGACAGATCAAGTTCCTTGGACACGTTATAAACTTCAGTGGAATTGAGGCAGATCCTGAAGAGCTTTAAGCAATTACAGACGTACCGCCACATCAGAAAGCGCAAGAAGTGAGAACATTTCTTTGCATGGTGAACCAACTGAGCAAGTTTTCCCAGCACCTCACTGACAAGACAAAGAGTATCAGAGACCTTCTTTGCAAAGGAAACCAATGGACACGGGGGCAGTGAGCAACAGAAAGCATTTCAGCAGATCAAATCTGACCTCACACAAGCTCCAGTGCTGGCTCTGTATGATCAAACAAGGAAACCAAAGTGGCAGCTGATGCTTCCTACTTTGGCCTAGGCGGGGTAATTCTTCAACTCCAACCTGACAACTCGTGGATACCAGTCTCATTCATATCCAGAGTAAAGACTCCCACTGAAACCTGATCCACACAAATCGACAAAGAAGCCCTAGTGCTCACATGGGCATGCAAACGAGTCTAGGAGTACATCGTGGGAAAATCGATTTCAATGCAAACAGACCAAGAACCCCTGGTTCCACCTCTGAGTACACTCACACTGGATCAATTGCCAAGAAAATTCAAAGATTTAGAATGCGACTGATACGATTCAGCTTCAAGATCAAGCTTGTTCCCGGAAAATAAAGATGTACATAGCCGATGCGCTTTCAAGACTCCCGGTCCGAAGCCAAACAGGGAAGTTAACAATTGACAATGATGAAATACATGCACACATTGGAAGTGCGATCTCATCACTGCCTGCCTCAGACGGGCGATTTCAGCAGATCATGGAAGCACAAGAGGAGGATCTGTCTGCGAGCAATCTGAGGGGTGGCCTGACAATCATTCATTAAACGATGCAATGAAACCCTATTGGTCAAGCAATGGCGAACTGTCTGTGGTACAGAAATTTCTGCTCAAAGCATCCAGGATCGTAATCCCTTCTTCCATGCGTCTTGAGATTCTGGATAAGATCCCTGAAGGACACCAAGGAATCACTGAACGTCGTGAGCGGGGCAAGAGCTCTGTTTGGTGGCCAGGAATAAGCCGAGAAATCCAGGATCTCATGCAGCAGTGCAGAGTTTGTGCTCTACAAAGGGACCACAAGCCCGAACCGCTTATTAAGACACCCTTACCTGACCGTCCCTGGCAAGTCGTAGCCACAGACCTCTTCGAGCTAAAGGCGTTCACTACTTTATTGTTGTAGACTACTTCTCAAGAAACGTGGAAGTAGCAGCTATACAGAAGATTGCAAAGTCAAGTGAGGTCATTAGGGTACTTAAGTCGACATTTGCCAGACTTTGGATCCCAGAGCAAGTGCCATCCGACAATGGACCTCAGTTTGACAGTGCAGAATTCTCTTACTTTGCTAAGGAATAGAGATTCAAGCATACCACAAGTAGTCCTAGATTTCCCCAAGCAAATGAAGAAGTTGAGCAGGGAGTTAATACTGTGAAGAATCTTCTAAAAAAAGAAATAGACTCCGCTAAAGCATTACTAGCCTACCGATCAACACCACTAACATGCAACTTCTCTCTTGCACAGTTGCTGATGGAAAGGCAGATTAGGAACAGAGTCTCGTTATTACATACCCAGCTGAACCCAAAGTGGCCTGACTTAAGCAACCTGCGTGTACGAGAGAACATAAGCAAGTTGAAGCAGTAAACAGTGTCCAACACCAGGCACAGGACCAAACCCTCGCCTTCAATCGGACCGGGTACTGAAGTCTTCGTCAAGGACCTTTAGCGGTCAGGAAAAGTCATTGACGCAGCTTCAACACCTCGGTCGTATAAAGTTAAAACACCGACTAGCGCGATAAGAAGGAGCCGTGCTCACCTTACTCCACTGCCAAATCAGCAGGAGCAACATGAGCGACCGACATCAATAAGGAACCAAGTTCCCGCAGGGGACAAAGCTGCAACCCCTATTGGGAAGGAAATTCCCGTTAAAAAGGGAGACATTCGAGTACCCCCTGTAACACCTATTCTTGCAAATAGGTCTAAGAGATTTATAAAACCATCGCTGAAAGCTAGAAAGAATCTAGGTTTAGCTTGAGATGAAGCTGTGTTAAAACATTCCATAGATCTTTTATCAGTGTTCTCATACTCTGTTCGTTTCTCTAGATACTCTTGTACAATAGGGGGAGATGTTGCGTTAGCTTACATGAAGTTACATGAAGACATCGAATTCTTACGTCAGAAATTTAAAGAAAAACTAACTTAAGGTATAACCCTGGTCAAAATATCATGGGACAGTTATGCTAATTAAGAGAGAAAATGCACTTTGTTAATTAAACTCTGAATCCACCTCTTAAAAAAAGGTTGGCAATGTAGTTTTAGTAAACCATTTCTTTTGTCCCCCTCTCCCCCAAGCAATGTTGAGTCTACCGAAAATGACTGTAATGCCTGACATCAACATTCCATCGGAGGGAGGGGGAAATTACGTCATTTTTACGGGTTATTGCCTCTATGTCCCAAGAGTTCTGGCCAGGGTTGTCTGAAAACCTCTTTGGTGGAAAACTAAGCTTTAAACTTTACGAAACCTGACAAAACGTTTCGGATTCATTAGTATAGTACCGCATAATATTTATCAGGGTTTTAAATGTTAACTAATACAATATTTCAGTTCCGCACACGCATAATAATAATAATAATAATAATAATAATAATAATAATAACACACAATATTTTGAGAGGAGGCCTCCAATCACCTAGAGGTGGTTTTCAGGAGTGTCCTCTGAGAAAATAAATGTTAAACCTTTAAAATACATTAAAATCTAAAATACAATAAAAAGGACAAAAACCTATGCGGTAAGGTAACTAAGATTAAAAACTAAAACAAGAATTAAAATACTACTAACTAAGGTTCAAAATGGTTCAATAAAAACTGTCTCAGTTTGTATTTAAAAATAGTTTTCGGCATCAGTTTCTTTAAAGCACTTGGTAGTGTGGCCCAGTCGTTAATGGCTTTATAATATGTTTTGCTTTTTCCCCATTCCGTTCTTGGCCTACTGACTTTGGGCATGTAGCCATTTCGGGTATTATAACCGTGTTATTGGTTCATGGTGGATCTGAATACACCGAAATGTTCGGGGATGCTACCTTTCATTGCATCTTGCACAACACAGCATCGATGACCGAACCGCCTCGCACGTAAAGACACCCACCGCAACGACGTCAGAGCCTCTGCTGATGACATTTTCGACTTAACGATCTTCTTCGCAAAGCGATTTTGAAAAGATTGTAATTGTTTCATCTGTGTTGTAAGACCAGGCTGGTCACCCCAGACAATATCTGCATAATCTAGGTGTGGTAGGACAAGGCCATTAAAATATGATGCGAGACTTTTCTGATCCAGCATATGATAGATTCGATTGAAGACTGACAGGCGATGTCCTAATTTTTGTTAGATGTTATTGACGTGCATCTTCCATTTCCATTTCTCATCTAATAATACGCCTAGATACTTAAAAGATGAAACACGATTTATTTGCCCTTCATCAGAAGAAAACTGAAAGTCATTAAGCGGAGACATCGTTGTCCTGCTACCCGAAAGCATCAATTTAGTCTTCTTCACATTAAGCGTTAATCTGTTGTACCAGTTGGAGATTATGGTGAAGTCACGTCGAAGGACATCATTAAGCTCTTTGGGTGTCGACGCAGCAACTATTAAAACGGCATCATCCGCATACAATATGAGTTCACTCTTCGTTACAGCAACTGACAAGCTGTTAATGTAAAGATTAAATAGAAGCGGGCCTAGGATACTTCCTTGTGGCACACCCAGGTCAATAGAGCGAGTCTCTGATACCTCCCCGTTTATACACACCCATTGCCGTCTGTTTGCAAGATACGATTTAAACCATCTGAGACTCCTTGCTGGTAGCCCTATGTGTTCAAGCTTTCCCAGGAGTATCTTGTGATTTATAGAGTCGAATGCCTTAGATATCTCGAGAAATATCATGCCAGCGACTTTTCCTCCATCCATGGCATCAAGCACAGAGTTGTTCAGTTGACCCACCGCTTGTGCCGTACTACGCCCACGTCTAAATCCATACTGATGTTTGTATAACCAGCCCAGGTGATCTAGATAAGCACTCATTTGTGTGTATCACTCTCTCGAAAACTTTACTTAGAACCGGCAACACAGAAATAGGCCTACAATTTTCAACCAAAAGTTTGTCTTCAGCCTTATACAGAGGGGTTACAGACGCGACCTTCCACAAGGCAGGAACAGTTGCGTCTGTGATCGATTTATTAATGAGATATGTTATTGAGGGAGCAAGCTCCGCTACGGCATCTCTCACTAACCTTGCCGGTAATTTGTCTAGTCCAGCTGCCTTGTTGACCTGCAATGAGTGCAAAATCTTAGAAACAACTTTAGAACTGACGCAATGAAGTTCGCATAGATTTTCATCATCAGTTTGGACAGCAGATTCGTATTTCTTCCAGGCATCCTTTGATATGAAAAACAATTTTTTGGTAATGCGACATCCAATGGTTGCAAAGAACTTGTTGAATTTAGAGGCGACAGCTTTAGGTTCTGATATAATACGTTCACCTTCCTGTAATTGAAATGTCAAATTTTCAACTTTCTCATTTCTCAAAGCTGAATTCAATGCGCGCCGCCTTGGGCGGATTCAATTAGTTTCTTGTAATACAAAGCCTCAGCCTCCTTCATTTTCCTGTTAGTTAAGTTCTTTAACTTGCGATAATTGTCCCACATTTCTTGTTTACCTCCCGATCTTTTGGCGACTTTATACGCATAGTCTCTCTCAGCCATGACATCTTTCAGTTCCTTTGTGATCCACGGCTTTATTGCACGCTTCGTTCTCAGCTTTTTGATAGGTGCATGCCGATTGGCAACATCAACAAAAAGAGTGTTCCAAGCAGAAATGGCATAATTCAGATCATCGAATGACTCAACAACACTCTAGGGAACACCAGCCACCTCACTGCGAGACTGTTCTTTGTTGTAACGCTTAAATGACCTCACTTTGCGAATTTCCGCATGGGCCTTGCAAACTCCAGCTCTTTTAACAGCAAAGACAACAGAATGATCACTAGCTGCGAACTCTTGTACTCCATGTGAAACAATGCGGCGCAAATTATTTACAATACTAGGTCAATTGCTGTCTTTGTGTGTTCTGTTACGCGAATGGGCTCTTTGACAAGTTGACTCAAGCCGTGAAGTGTGGTTGCATGCATTAGGCTCCGTGTATATTTACAGGGTTTAGATGCAACAGCATCAGCGTTAAAATCGCCCATCATAATATTATCCTGGTTCGCTTCATCGGTCAGCTTTTCAAGAACGTCTTCCTTAAAACTTGATAAAAAGTTTTCAGGATTCATAATTGGCGGCTTGTACACCACACCAAAAATACTGTTCCTTGCTTTATCTGGACAGATTTCCACACACACCATTTCGAGAGATTCACTTTCCAAATCCTTTCTTCTCTTACTAGGCCATTTACTCTTCACAAACACCGCACAGCCACCTCCATTTCGATTTCTATCCTTCCTGTAGCAAACATAGCCCCAGGGATGGTACAATCCAGACGTGATTCAGTAACAGCAAATACATCAAGTGCTGTTTCCTCAAGTAGCACGTCCACGTCACCAAAATGACCTCGCAATGTAACGACATTAACATGGACAAATTTCATTCCTCTTTTGTTTAGAGCATACGCCACGATTCGAGCGATCGTTTGGTAACTGTGACGTAAAAGATTTTAAGAGCAATTCTCCAGGGAAGTGAAGCAAAGTTAAAAATGAAAAATTTTAACCCCCTTCAATTTTTGTGTGG
>NW_028301563.1:26070000-26077500 GCF_042242905.1 Orbicella faveolata
TTACCTTCGGAGCGAGCGACCCAACAACGACACCTGGTAGACTGGCACCTTGTCTGGTCAGCATTTGAGCGCTATTGTTATGGAGTAAGTTGAGCCGTTGGCTTGAAAACCGCAGGTAATTACTTTCACGCCCTTTTGTTTTAATCTCATTCAACCGGAAGAACGTCTCTGAAACTGTTTCGCTCTTTTTCTCGAAACTATATTTTCAAGAAATTGAGCGCACGTTTTAAGTTCGCGTGCATCGAGTTTACAACCGTTTTAGCTCAAATTTGGCGAGAATGTTCCTATATAATGTGGCTCGAAAACCATGTTGGCGTTTTTGGTGTTTCTTGTTCGTTATAGAGTTATAAACAAATGAACGAACAGGAGGGATATTTTTTCGAACCTCGAAGTTTATCCGGGTGTAAAAACAAACCATGCAAGATGACAAAATTCGCCGACACGGTTTTTGAGACAAAGGTGTTAAGAACTCGGCGCAATGTTTGCCTCCTCTAGATCACTTCCGACTGCACAGGAACTGAATATTGCAAGCCATGTACTTTTGCAAAACGATCGCTATACTTTCAAGGTATTTATCTTTTTTCTTTCAATAAATATGGTATGGTAATTACCATTTATTAAGCTTTCAGAAAATATATAGCTTGTCAGGTTTGTAATTTATCGTCTCCCTTAAAACGTTGCTAACGCAAAGCGGTCATTTGGGGTGGGATGCTACCTTAAACTTAGCCCTCAATCTGAGCGTATGTCCACGTTAAATAAAGCATTCATTCATGCAGTCATTCAAACGGTACAAGCCACTGTAAAACGGCCTTAGATGGCGGATGTTCGAAACCCCCGGGGCGGGGTCTCCTATATGAAAAGGTCAGGGATGCTCGTCGTCTCGGATACAAATCATGGATTCTGGCCTCACTTAGGGTGTTGACGACGAAACGTCACCACATTAACTATTAAAGTATCCTTTAGGTTGCACTTGATTAAAAAAGAAAATGGTCTCATTTAATTTCTGTTTTTAGGTTTGATTTCCGCCGATCTCTCGAGTACGTGAGTCAGGTCTGCAAGCACGCGCAGGATCCCTCTTTAAACAGTGGCTAGTAGTCCAACCGACTACTCAGTTGATCAACATTGTTGTTCTGGCTACCAAGCCTTTTTCCTATTAAGTGTAATTCTCTTAAGTTATAAGTAAACAAGGACCACGGAGATGTCCGTAGACCAGTTCCAAAAAGCGAAAAAAGCGAAGAACAAATACAAACCCATCAATGAGCGAAGAAGCGAAAGTTGGCCTGGGCAACGTCAGATAAAAGATCGTACTATCTGAAGTGGTCTGAAGATTCTGACTCCGAGTAGGATGAAGCTATAGCTATCCGGTCACGTGGGCATTAAGTCAATAGAGGAGAAAGGTTTTGTATTAAAGATTTGGGAACTTGACAGCAACTGACTGTGATGTTGACGATGACTCTTCTGGTGAGTCCGATACCGACGGGTCGTCCGACTCATTGAATATCATCCTTACACAGTCTCTCTGTCGCGCTTTGGTTTGTTTTGGGTTTTTTATTATTATTATTTCTAGCGTTCGTATCCTTCTTCGTCTTCTCCCCGCTTTGAGCACAATTCCAAACAGGAGTAAACTTTCCAAGCTCTGATTGGCTCAGTTATCTGAGAACGCAGTGTTAACGCAGTTTTTGAGCGGAGTTTGCTCGCGAGGCAAGAGATTTCTCTTAGCGCTGTTTTCTCGAATCAATTTTTTCGCCTAAATAAAACACTTTAAAAAGCTATAACTCAAAGGGAATTTGTCAGATTGCCCTAAAATCTAGACGGTAGCTAGTTTAACATATAAACAACAAAAAGATGATTTGTCTGAGAATTGCTTATTTGGAAACCTTTTTCCTTAGAGAGTATTTTTTGCACGATTACTCTACATTTGTTTTATCTATTTCGATTTTCACAGCAATTGAATATGGCAAAAGGGAGACACGTTTTTTTTAAGGCTTTGGGCCCGGAAACTGAGGAACAAATTAAAGTGGCGAAAAGCAAAATTCGCTTTGACTTGTAGCTTTTAAAAGCTGATTCGGCCGATCGCATTTAGTTTTCGTGAAAAATTCGGCAATTCTTATATTTCTAAATTCCTGGTATAGTCCACGATAGCCAGCTCTATAAGCGTTAATTTGATGAAGAGGTTTAGGTATGTACAGTTTAAACCGGACGCGCTAACTCGTTGGAAACGAGACACTTCTGAAGGTATACGGTAACCTTAATACGTTTCGAGGTTTTTAAATAAGTGACAGATGTCCCTGCTAAACCCCGAATGAACGGCAAATGGTAGAAATTGCAGACAGACGCTGCCAGCCCAAACAACAAAAAGGGAGTTTAAGCAACTACGACAGCAACGTCAGGGACATCATTAATTGATAAGCGACTGTACATTCGACTTAGAAATCTCGCAAGAATTTAGATTCATTCAGTTTATCTATCACTGGTGCTCATGGTACAGTGATAGACAAACATGCAGGTTGCATGGTGCCCAGTTCTTCCGCAGATGTTACTCGCGCGTTTTATGGATATTTTCGTGGAAGATTTGCTTATGTTTTGTTTGCAAGGCGAAGGAAAACTTCCAGGCTGTGGGGATGTCTATGATATTTCAATATCAAAGAAGACAAAGAAACAAGGAGCTTCGGCGCTGGCTATGTTTTAATACCGGTTTTGATAAGTGACAGACGACCCCTACCAAGCGATTAAAAATGAATGAACGACACATGTTCGAAATTGCACACAGACGATCCCCACCCAAACAAGAAAAGGGAGTTTAAGCAACGACGACAGCAACACCAGGGACAATGTCGATTAAAAAGCGACTTTATATTCAACCTACGAATCTTGCAAGAATGTAGATTCATTCAGTTTGTCTATCACTGTCAGATCTATCCCAAACTGAATTTGTAAGACAGCGTCAAAACTAAAAAAAAAAAAAAAGAAAAAAAAAAGAAAAATTGGCCCTCGTAATTTACGTCCGCTAGAATACTCAGAATGTGGTAATTTCACGATTTTGTTTCGTAGAGAATGGCAAAGAATAAACAAAGAATTAGAACGCACGAACACAGCCATTGTACTCGTTGCCATTGCCGTTGTGGTCTGCTTAAACTCCCTAAAACCGAATGAAAGGCAGAGGAATAAACAGTCAAACCAGCACAAAGGAAACGAAAGCTCAGCCACACGAAAAAACGGCTGAGAATGTAAAACTGAAAACATCTGTGCCGTTAAACCTTTTATGCAAATCAAAACGTATAAAAGGACTTTTCACCACATTTCCCGCCTTTTCGTCTCAGGTAGTTTCGAGAAAGTCGCTTGGGCTGTCCATTCATCGCCAACAGGATTTGCTATTTGACACTCGCACGCAGTGATTTTCATTCTCTTTATGGAGATTTCCTCCTTTTTGTTTGTTTAATTCATTCGGTTTGGTGAAATGCTCATTGGTAAATTTCTTTAAAGTGCCCCTGAGACGAAAATCAATACTTTTCTTTCGCGCATGTTTCCTCATAGAATATCTATTTATGTTAAGTAGTAACTATATTTGCCAAAAAACACGAACATCAAACCTTCTATCCTCAAAATTTTCGGCTCTAAAAGTCGCCTTAAAGGCGTCCGCCATTACGAAAACTCGTTCCAGATGAGCATGCAATTTTCCAGCGGACTCGTTGGTTGTGACGTCAAAGGCTTCACGTTCATTTGGAATCAATCGGTCGCTGTCTTAGCTGCTTTTGTATCGCTGTTGTTGTCTGTTTTGTGGTGTTTTTGTGAAATGGCTTGTGTCTCCAGAGACGAAATTTCGGATCATTCCTTTGAAAGTACTGAGGAACAGTCTTCCGAAGCCTCCGAGGATAGCTTCCATTCAACAATTGATGACTTTTTGCCGTACGATGAAAACTTGAAGCCGATGGCAAACGAACAAGAAGCAGCCGCTTATGTCGAGCAAGTTGCCCGGGAAGAAGAGGAAGAGGAGATTCTTTGGAGCAGGTTTTCCGGGGAAGAGGGGGTAGAAAGTTGGTCTGTATTACTATTTGTTAAATTTTTGACGCTGATAGACCGAAATCTTACTCATGTACCGTTCATTTAATTTTATAGAAGAAAGTGCTTACTCGGTGATTTTATGCAGAAATTAATTTGCTCATAACGCTTGGGCTGCACATGGCTGTATATATTCAAGCGGTATAAACGGATCTTTTTCGAACCATCACTCTAAATTTTTCCTGCCTCTGTTTTAGGTGCAAATGTTCAAATTGTTCGCTAGAGTTTGTGGTGAAGCACGAGGAGTGTAGATGCTGCATGGAAGTGATCAGATGTGTTGAAAGGATGGAGGAGTTAGAGAGGGAAGGCGACTGCATTACTTCGCATCCCGGCTTCTCTGATGTTTGTTTGAATCGCTGGGTGCTACACACTGCGGGCATACGCCTTAAAACCAAGAATAAGAAGTCCTACACGACCATGTTGGCTCAGGGCGACACTGCTGAGCACGAGTAAGTTCTGTCTCAAACTAATATTAAAAGTTAATTATCTGTAGCGTCAAACCTTCTTATCTAAGATTCACACTGAAGCTGTTAGTTAATCCAGTACTTCCTACACTATCATCATAACAATTTATATAGTACAGTGGAATCCCGATTTCTCAAACCTTTGATTGAAACTCCCGATAACTTGAGCCAAAAATCGTTTCACATCCCTCGGTCTTTAATCCCTGATTTCTCGCACAATTATTTTCGTTTTCCTGGCCTAATAGGTTCGAGAAATCGGGATTCCACTGTATATACATGTACTTTGTCCTTGAAGATACTACAGTTAGCATTGTTTTGAAATTCGTTCTGCTGTTGATCAAGTAAACATGCATAAAAAAACATGAATAAACATTCATTAACATATTAAAACCTGCATAAACGGTAATACTTTAACCATATAATATCAAAGTTTGTGTTGATTTATTCCATTTGCATGTTCCCACTTCCAATTCTTGGCTTCTAGTTCCACAGATTCCTCCGGTCTGTTGCCTACAGGCAATTCCTTCGACTTGTGTGGGAATATGTTGGGGCATCAAATCGTGTTCCACTTCCCTGATGTGTATACAACAGTATTCGAAAAACATTTCCAACTGAAACTGAGGGCTATCAGGGATATGAGGAAGAGGATTAATTTATAAGAAAATTAACTTTTATGAAGATGAGTAAGAAGGTAGATAGGTGGGTGGGTACTTAGGTAGGTAGGTAGGTAGGCAGGCAGGTAAGGTACAGATAGGTAAATTGGTAGGAAGATGGGACATTTATTGACTACACCTTATAACTGACTGGGAGTAAAATAAAGCACTATGTTGCACTTGTACTGCTGCATTGGCCCTTTTTGTGTCCTCTCCTTGGATTGCCACACTTTCTGCACATAGGGGTCCTCCTTCTGCCAGCAACTGTGGTCTGTTTTGTCAAAGCTTGAAGCTCTGCACCTGTTTAAAAGGAAAGCACACCCCACTAAGGAACTCATCATGTAATGGAGATTCAGTGCATCCATACATGGTAAAATGGAGCAGTTGCAGCAATACATATGGTTAAGATTACTCACTTAAAACATCTTACTGTTGATGCGTTTGTTTGTTTTTTTTTTTTGAAATTTGGCCAATGAAATGCCTGGTGAACACATCATTCAGACATTAAGGTCAAGTTGCTGCTGAGCACTAAGACCTTTCAATTAGATTATTTAAACAGTTATTTTTAACAAGATAATTTTTTATACCATTGCATAGTTTTATTATGATATTATAATTGGGAGGGCCACGGGTTTGTTAGGCCCTTGTTAGCTATTTAGCATCACCCTCGTAAAATAACGATTTCACTTCAAATGTGTTATTCCAACTCAAAGTTTATAACACAGTACGTTCGGGTGATCATGCTTTGGGTGGGAAGAGGGGGATGTTGGAGGTTTTCCTATTTGCATGCTTATTTGCAAAATCAAATTTTCAAATACCAGAACAGGTTGGAGGGCATAAAACTGTTTCCTTTGCTTTTCTTTGTTTGTATTTGTTTTTTGCTGTTTCTTTGTCCTCCTTTTCTAGCAGCATGGTGTGCAGAGCCTCTGGTTCCTCTTCTGCCAGTTCCTTTCTTATGCCTTTTAGCACTTCCCTTGGTGTTGTGGTCAATGTTTCATACAGTTCAGCAACATAGTCTGACAAAAACAGAAAATGAGGTAAAAGTGCAATTAAGAGTTTAAAATATCAGATATGGCATTCCCGATGCAATTTATTTTATTTCGGAATCCTTTACCATAGTTTTGGACCACTATTACTTCTCGGACTGTCGCCTCTCCCTGTTTGTATTTAGGGTAGGTCACCTTCAGCCTTGGATTTGCATGAGCGTCAACTTTCGTCTCCCTCTTCAGGTTATAGTTAAAGTGGATGGCTGCTAAAATAGTACTACAATTAAAAATAATAAAAAAAAGGTCATTTATTTTGGATTGCAGGAAATAATACTTTTTTGTATAATGTGCAAAGCATTTCTCTTGCTTTGCAAATATGATAGCCATCATTGGAGCTAGTTAATTTTCCCATAATTTTCCAGGAGTGATAATTAATATATAATCTACATGAGAAAATCAAGTGAAATGTGTAAAAGTAAAGAAAGAAAAGAGTATCTTTTTATAAACTGTACTGTCTGAGCTGCACTAGCTGTCACTCACCGGCACAACATCCCAAGTAGGAGTAGGCCAGCATCTTCGGGGCAAACTGGTTTACAACAGAGTGGTATCCCTCTAAGCAGCTGGTCTGTGCCACAGGGGATGCTTGCTTGATACCCTTCAATAGCGAGTTCTGAGTAAGGGCTTCAACCAACTTCTCGTAGGCAATGGCCCATGAGAAAAATAGTATTTTCAGACATTTGGTGAGTATTGACTTCATACATTGTATCTATGCTGAAATGCTATATGAGCCAGAATAGAAAATACAAATACCTTTTGTCAAAAAAAAAAAAACGGCGTAATAATTAGACCGTGAGCACACTTATTAAAGAGCTGGTTTGGCAAATCTTGGTGTTGGTTTATGATGTGATACAGGAAGGCCTTGAATTTAGCTAGTATCACATCTCCAAGCTTTGGTGTTGTAGAGGTTACTGACCAATAGAAATGCCTCACGCAAGTCTGCTTCCACCTTGCAATAACCTCGCAGCCCTTTTCCTTACTTAGCTTTGTTAAGACCTTTTGAATTTCTGGCATGAAAAAGAGAAAAGCATTGTGAAAATCAATGTACAAAGGGAAAAAATTGCAATCACTAATAAAAATGATATTATTACTCAACCTTAATGAAAAATGCATAATTTCATTATTTACTTTTGCCAATGTGCCATAGGTCAAAGAAGTGGTCAATGACTGGCTTTCGTAGTTCTCTGCATCTCTTGGGACATTCCTTTCTCATCCACTTTGCAATTGTCTGGTGGCGGTCAGAAATGAATGACTTGATTATCATTCCAGTTCCCAGCTATA
>NW_028301563.1:26080000-26110000 GCF_042242905.1 Orbicella faveolata
CTGATCTAGAACGGGGCATCCGTATTTGGGACATTTGCTAGAATTGGGTATAACATTTCGACGCACAAAAATTAATTTTTAGCAGTAATTTTATGTTATCGATAGAGCATTTAAAGGCGACTGTGTCACAGGCTAGAATTTCCATGGCGGGTCGATAGCTATTTTGATTTATGGGCATTTTAGTCCCTGAATGTCACAGGACTTGAGTTATTACAAACATCTTCATTCATTCATTCATTCATTGCACACACAAAAAATCATCGAATCACAGGATAGAAATTATTCACGAGAACAGGCCCCAAACTGACCAGTGGGGTCTGGGAGAAAATAAAGTCACTTTGTTCACAAAAAAAAAAAAAAAAAGAAAAAAAAAGAAAAAAGAAAAAAAAGAAAGAGAAGAAAAAACTACCCCAAAGTCAACGGAAAGATGGCAAGTCTCCTGTGAGCGAACTGTTTTCATCATCCACCTTCACACAGAGGTAACGGGGTCAACGAGTCGCGATTCATCTAGGAGAACTTTTAATCTGAACTGTGGGGAGTCCTGTGTATGCAAGCGGAACAATTTCAGAAGTTTTCGCTCCATGTACGGTTTTTCATTTCGTAATACATAACGTTACACGCATGCGTACGGTGTACTTACCCTTTTTTTTGTTTTGAAAATAATAAAAACAAATAAACTCACTAAAATATTTTTAAACAACTATAAGCCCAGAGGTTTTTCTCCTGAATTGTTCGAACTGCTGATTATCTCAGAAGTATTTTGGGCTTTACATGAATTGTAGCAGTATCAGTTCCATGAAATATTTATTTTAACTCTAAGTACATAATTGTCAAATAGCGCGAAATTTTTCAACGATCCTTGTAGTGACAGCAGATCTTAAGTCATTGGTAAGAATTAATATTACAACACAAGACTTGGACTTCATAGTGAGGAATCTGCAATCCTTAACCTCTGTTAAACAAACAGCAGTCAGTTTTTGTTTCTTTGATTCGTATCTACTTTGAATTGGTCCAACTGTTCGTTCCGCCTCTCCTATCGACGACTTCTGGACAGAAAAGAACAGTGAAATTTTCAACTGGTGATATTCTCATCTACACAAATCCAAAGGTCTTAGTCTTGATTGCCAGAAGAAGTTTGCTCTTAAGTATAGCTCGAGAAGAATAGAGAGGGATGTAGAGACGAGAAATGCATGTGTTCGCTGTAGGCAGTTGATGATCATGAGCGGGTTTCACTGTAACTGATGGTTTTGGTTGGAAACCTTCCTCGCTGGCAGGTAGGGCAGGGCTCGATGTCCAGAAATAGACCTTAGAAGAAAGTAACATCAGTTTAAAATATGGCAGTTGATTAGTAAACTATCTAAATAAGAAAATATCTGTAATAAGCTCATTTAAATCCTCGCGTCAAAACGAAAATCATACCTCTAGAATGTTTCATGTAATATATCAAACATGAAAGACCGTGTTTGTCCACATTGACAAACACAGAGAATAGCGCTAAAATACGACGCACAGCGGAGTATTTTGACGAACTACGAGGTGTTGGCAAAATGGGTTCAAACACTGTCTTGAGTGTTTGATATATCTTCTCAATCGAAACTAAAACTAAGGAGAACACTTAAAATTCACTGTACTTTCCAAAACCACTAATCAAACTTCAGAGTGGTGTAGAATAGCTTTTTTCAAAAACACTCACCAAGTCCTGCCTATCAGAATTGCTCATTTTTTCCACTATAGACCAAAACCACTTCTTGAACTTGAGCAACTTTTCAGCTCCAGCACCTGAGAATAGCAAAGACCAGAAGTCATGCACAACTTTGAGAAAACCAGTTACTCAACACGGGTAAACTGGGCAGAAAATGGCGAAAGAAGAGAGCGCACAACAAGAAAAAGTAATGCAGTACAACTAAGCGATATAAATAACAAGATACTCTTAAAATCATATATAGGGCTTCACATCCTTTTTCACTACATCCAAACACCATTTCGTACCGGTTTTCTTCTACAACTGGCATAGAGGTGTGGGGAGGGGGGGGGGGGGGGGAGGGAGGGGGAGGTGCTTAAGATAATTCTCTGTAACTTGACAATTTAGCAAACCTAGAGGTGATCTTCAATGACGAAAGTTGGCTTTGGACTCTTTGTCAGTGTTTCGTTGAAAACATGAATTCGTATTTCGTAGACGCAGTCGCACTTAACTAAAGGTCTGTGCGTCCTTGGACAACCTTTACACCTCACAATAATGGCTGCTATGACACTACAAACCTCCTGTTTCATCATTAAAACACGTATAGCTTATCAGCTGCTGTACATTCACTTCACCACAACCATTTAACAGCAAGCGAAAATCCTCCGCAGTCAGGTTATCAAATGAGGACTGAGGTATAACATCCAGTACTCCGCTACGAAGAGCCTTCAAAGAGAAAGTGACCTGCGTCACTACTAGAGTTAAAGATATCACACTTAGTACAATTTTACGGATCTCCGTTACAGTTCTATATCCCACATTAGAATTTTAGGACGCTGATTGTTTCAACTGTGAAAATTTGTGAAAACACCTTTTTCCCACTTCACAACCAACCTTTAACGGGTAGTTTTAGGAGTGAACATTTGACTACCTTTAATGTTGCCATAGCAACAAAACGATCGTTTTGCTTGTCGTTGAAACTTATAAAACTCTTATCTAAAAGTTGTTTTTTTTTATGTCAGTGATGCTCTTCTGATAGAATTTTCGTACACAGAGCGTTTCCACATTGCGCTGCGGCTGCCATATTGGTGTCCTTAAACAATGAAACGGCGGCCATGTTGGTGTCCCAACCCAATCCTGCGAGAGATGAACATGGCTGATTACGAGCAGGTGATAAAGAGAACTTACCTGAAGAGCTCTCTTGTTATTACCAGCCATCCTGTGCTCTGCGTACAGGCGAACATATTCATGCACATTAGACGATGTGACTGCCACATTCTTTCCACCTTTAATCAACTCTACTTGGTTGCCATCACCTTCGTCCGCGGTGACCTGGACACTGAATGTCAGGTCGAGTCCCTTGAATATGTGTTCAGCATTGGGAGAAGCAGCTTCAACAATCAGCTTGCGTAAGCTTTCGTACAGCATAGGGTCAAAGAATGCCAGGTCATGCCAACCAGTCTACAAAATAACAAGTAGAAACACGTGAGCCCCTTCAATTATACAAAAGAAAATACCAGTCATTATCATTTTGCAACCACGGCCGGCTTTCTGAACGCATTACCAGATGTAGTCAATTCGTATTTTTCTTCATATTTGCTAACGATTTTTATTTTTCCAAACTATTTGTCAGGGAATAAATTGCAATATTGTTGTTCCAAGCACCTCAGTAAAAATAATGACAGTTAGTCATTATACCGTTAATGATGTAACGCGCGATAAAAGTATCGATCAATGGCCAAAAAAACTAATTTGCATTAACGGAACTTTCTAGAACCGTCGTTGAGACAATTGTGACATGTGAAATGTACATGTTGTAGTCTACTTTTAGTTATTTGAACTCGAGTGTAACGTTTATATACTACAAGGCACACTAAGATGGAAGATTCGATGCTGACTTACCCTTCTGGAGAGAATGTGCTTTATGACATGTCTGTTGAGGTTGATTGGACACAACTCATTCTGTAGTAGACACAAGCCCATGATCCTTGGATACAAACAGAAAGGAAGTTGGTCAGTTATTTAAATGACTGCTGAACATACATCACTTGCAAAACAATTGGGACGTTTAATTTTCGAACACATTTTATCTCATTTCGGGCAAATTTCGGTCAGAGATTACGGACACTTCTGAAACATAGCTTAAGTGAATTTACGCCAGATACAAAACACGAATCAGACTGGAAAAAAAAAAAAAAAGCATCTGTGAAAATGATAGTTTTACCGCACCCTCAAGGTTTTAAATACATGTTTAAACCGACGAGAAAATAATACAAATTCTATCAAACCATTACGTATCTCAATCAATGTCTCCACTGGTGTTAACTCCATAAAGAAAACTAAGAGCTTTGGAGCTACTAAAGTGCCCCTATGATCAAATTCTCGATATCCAATTTTTAACATTTTGGTACACAATAGGTCTTTCGTAGATATCTTGCCAAATTTCAATCTATTGCGAACATTAGAACTCACCTTTTTTTGGACCTTTATTTCCGAGAATTTACGGCCGCCATTTAAATTAAAATTTTCCCTGTTCCAAGGCTTGGTTGGGAGTGGAGTAAATGACGTCATTTACTCAAAAATACCACACGGGTTGAAATTATAATAACAATACAGCAATTCGCATAACGAATAACAAAACCTTTGGCTCTTTTAGTCATGCAATTTTCTACAATAATTGTTATTACAATTTCAACCCATGCGACATTTTTGAGTAAATGACGTCATTTACTCCAATTCCCAACCAAGCCTTAGAACAAGGAAAATTGATAGCGGTCGTAAATTCTCGGAAATAAAGCTCCAAAAAACGTGAGTTCTAATGTTCGTAAGAGATTGAAATTTGATAAGATATTTAAGAAAGACGTATCGTGTACGAAAATTTAAAAAAAATGGATATGGAGGATTTGTTCATAGAGGCACTGTAAAAGATTTAAATCAACAGTGGCATAGTGTTCTCCCTTGTGCTGCTTGGTTACAAACCTGCCTTATAGCAATTTCTGCTACAAACCTACAGACTAGCAACTGAAGGGCTTGGAGCAAAACAGGATTTCTCAGTGAACAGAGCAAGTATGCGAGACTATTGCACACTTTTACCCTCCCCACCCGCTTAAAAATAACTAAAATATCACGGGCCTTCCTCTCCATAGAGGGAAGATAACATCCATTGCATACAACAATTCACTTACACTACCCAGTATTAGATAATACCATCATGACAAGCAAATGGATCATACAAGTTATATTACAATGACAGCATACCTGCCGACATTCCTGAAGCAGTTAAGTCTTTCCTCTGTACACTTTCCGGGCCGTGGGGAGTAAAAGCCAGTCTTGCCGGGTTGGTGGAACAATGGAGAACTGTCATCTTCAGAATCATCAAGATCCCCACCAGGGCTAAGGGAGTCATCATCTGCATCCTTTATTGGTTTCCTGTGGAGGCAAAACATCTGCTATCAGACTGTCGCCATGACAAAAAGTACCAACAATGAGTTTTAGGGTTGTCTAGACTTGGCAGTTTTGGACATTCACAGATCCCTTGGCAGATGACATTCACTGCCTCTGCTTCTTCTTCTAGACTAACGACTTCTCCTACCCCATCGGGTTTCTGAAAATGCCACTTTCAATGCATTCTTTTTAAGTCTGGATTCTCCTACACTCTGTGGTAACCACACGAGGGGCACAAGTTAAGGGAAGTATACAGGAAACAACAACAATGAAAGAATTTTTACCATTAAAAAAATTATCCACTTACTTGCCAGATACAAGAAGAAGCTCCACAGCTTCCTCAACTCTTTGTCTTAAGGTGTCTTCACTGGCTAAAAGCAGCAGTAACTGGGCTGGAGATAGCTCCAGTAACATGCCTGTGATCTTGCTAGCAAGTGACTGAAAGAGGGACAAAATGGGAAAATATTTACCCACGTTACAATGGTAATCTCAGTAATCACCTCTTGCCACCCAGCACTGGTAAACTGTTAAGGTAATGCTGGGGGTAACTAACAGTGAGCTAAAATGTAGCCTAGTGATAGTAACAATACTCTCGCTCTCTTCGTAGCTTCATGTTACAGAAAAAAAAAACCAAGAGTCAAGTGCACGTAGTGTTTTGAGCTGCTAGGTTTGTGATGACTCACACTACATACTATTCTAGCATTTTGAGGCTATAAACGACAGAACTTACAGGCTGCAAGGCGTGTACACGTGGATAGAGCCTCTCTCCCAAGGACTTCCTGTGGTACGGCAGTGAATCACCATCAGCGTCCTCTCCATCAGCGCTGCTGCTACCACTGAAGTGGAATGCTCGAGCATCAGCTGACAGCTGTCTTCTCACGTCACGTTCACGTTCACGATCACGCTTGCAACGATAACTTGGGACTCGTTTACTGCGATGAACTATGCCTGTTGTGATTGGAATAAAAACATAGTGTAATGTTAATTTTTAAACACAGAAAACCAACACAGTAGAGGTAACTTAAGTATAGAAGTGTTAAGTACATTAACAAACAAGGACGAAACTAATTTGTTATTCCTTTTTTTCAAACAACAACACAATATTGAATCTTCAGTAACAATCTTGCTTCACTTCAGTGAATTAACAAGATTTTTGCCCAAGAATAGCATAAAAAATGAAAAAAATAAAGAAATAAATTGTCAGCGAACATAAGCATTCACTCTACGAATGTAAGTGTTCAAATTAAAAAGGAAAACAAAATCGATTGTATGTAAAATTGATAACCATGATAAAAAAGATTAGACATATCTCTACGACATTTTGAAGAAATGTTTCTTGGTCAAAAGGAAGCTTACTTCTGCTGGGTTCCAGAGCAGGTAGTTTTTCTCCAGATAAGAACGCTTCTCCTACCGCAGTGTAAAAGCTCCTTGCTACCCCACTGCCCTCGCCTGGTTCATCCTTGAATGTGACCTTCACACGATGTATAGTCATGGGGCGAGACCTGGGCCCACGACGGCCAAACTGCGTGTTAAGCTGCCTGATGGTCTGTTGTATCAGTGTGGCTCGGTCACGCTCAACCTGAGTCAGATCACACACATTCAAGTTTTCAAATCTTCTTGCCAAACTCATTAATACCTCACCAAGTTTAAACAAAGAACATCATGACCCTGACGGTGTTTGGATATCTGATCTAAATTAACATAGAATTTTTACGATTTTATTTCTCCGCTTTCTCCTTAGTTTTAGTTTCGCTTGAGAAAATATATCAAACACGAAAGACCGTGTTTGACCACATTTCCAAACACCTCGAGGGTCGCCAAAATACCCTGTGGCGCGCCATATTTTCAACTCTCTTCTCCGTGTTTGGAAATGTGGTCAAACACGATCTTTCGTATTTCACAAATTACATCTTCCACAATACATCCTTGTTGCTTACTGGCTTCCTATTACCCCTTTCGTGTTTTTGTATACCTCACTAACCTGTCACTGTGAATTTTTCTGTTTGTTTAAAGGCTATTTTAGGTTCCCTATGACACAACTATCATGATAACGGACACAACTTCCCAGTCTGATTAGTGTCAGCACTTCAGTCTATGATCAAGCTACAAAGATATTTTAACTGTCCACAGAAATTTAAGGTCGATGTACGAAATCGTTTTTGTGTGGTGCAGGTTTAAAACTTTAACAATGAATGCGTGTGTTCATTACCACTTTTGCCAGCCAAACATTTCGCAAATTCTGGAAGCGGTTATGTTCTTCAATATAACTGGTCACTGGTATCCAAGTTTCGCAAGCTCTTTGAACGTTTAGAGTCAATTTGAATGACTTACCCACACGAGTGATGAAATGTTTTCAGTAACACATCTGGTTCACCCAGACAATTGCTATGGCAAAATTTAGCCCACCTTTGAAACAGAAAGCCCCAGTTCCGTAAAATATGTTTGCCATGACCAGAGGTTCAATCCCACACAGACTGTCGAGAACATGTACTACAGACGTACCTCTTCTCCTTCCCATCCCCCTTAAAATCAATGTTGTTCGAGGCTGTTGTTTCTTTAAAAACAATTCTTAACCTATGGTGCTCATCTGTTACTTGGGGGAGGGGTAGGCAATAGAGTTACAAAATCATCAAAGAGGAAAAAGGGCTGAAGAGCATGATATGTGACGCAATGCTGGTAGGGAAGGCAAATTAGTGAAGAGATAAATACGGTTTTCACACCCACAAAATCAGGAATCATCTTACCTCAAGAGTCAAATCTCTTTGGGTGGAGTTCCTCAATCGCTCCATTTCTCTTCTAAATTTGGACTCTTTCACATCAAACCTTCCCAACTCATTCAACACTGACGACGGTTCAGATCCAACATCTTCAAGAAACACTCGACCAAATAACTCAACACACAAACGCCAACGGCCCAAGAGGGAGTTGGCAGAGGTTCCATTGGAAATGAAAGGCTTGGGAGCGACAGGTGTGGTGGATTCCAAAGCATTATCAGGACGCGCTACAAATGAGGTTGACGGTTCTGCTGAGGGCTTGCTTTCTGTGGAGAGCACAAAAACGTTTGGGAGCAAGCCCGACTTTCATAGTTAGGAAATGATGGTTTCTTTCATTTCTTCAAAGGTTTTAGATTTTAAAAAACTAGCCTAATCCAACTCAAACAATACAACTGTACTTCCCTAATACAAACCTTGCGGACAACACAGGTTGAATTTTCGACTTTTGCATTCCTGCCAAACATGTACAACGAAGTTAAGCTTATAAATACATGCACGCGCTAAGTAAACTAATTTCATAGGAAGTGAACTAACTTTTCAGTTACATCGGAAGAAATTGTTTCTATTTAGTAAAAAGCAGTTATTTTTTTTGTATAGGGTTTGAAGTAATTAACAGGCAAGCACCAGTCCTATTGTCCAGTCAAACATGTTTCATCAAACACGATTGATTTTCTGCTTGGTTTGATACATAGTAGGTAAACTGGAAGAAAAGTAATGATTCTTTGAAATTCAATTTACAAGTTACAAAATGTTCCATATAAAACCGAGTCTATTTCTATCAGGGCTGTACACACATTTTAGAACTCTGCACTGCCATGCTAAACCTCTCTTACCGTTAACTTCCATTGGAATCCCTTCCTGTCCCACACCAGCTTCGTTGAATATTCTCGCAGCAGAGAATACAGTTTCAGAATCTTCTCGTGACAAAGCCATGCTGCTAACCAAGGGTGTACCCTTGTCACTGTCTGTGTGTTCATGTACAGTTCCAAACATCTGCTCCCTACGTGCTGCAGGGTGTAAAAGGTGTGGCTGGCATGCAAGAGGCAAAGCCTCCTCTACTGGTGCCTGGTATGGGTCTGGAGGGGTACAGCCCAACACGGTGGTGGAGTCAGTCCTCACAAAAAAGCTGAAAACACAATGCACGCCAAGTCTTTACAAATAACTGTAACAGAAACATCCCTTGCGCTGTGCCAGGTTTCAAATGTTTTGATGTAGTTTTCGCTATACAACAAGAATTAACTGGCAACTGCAGAGACTGACATGATTTAGCACATCAACAGGAATCTAATCCAACATGTTGGGTAGATTTAAATATCTAGACATTAGACTACCAGCTGATGTTTCACAAGCAAATAGTCAACAAGTCACACGCAAGTGGATATATACTGTAGGTGGGTCAGCAAATAGCAGCTCTAAGTATTTCTCGAATGACAATGTAAGAGTACTTTACCCCGTCAAAAGTAATGCGCCCAGGATTTTCTTATCATTGAATAGTAAAAAGGGAGAGAACAATGATTTGCCTTGAAAACAATTATTTACTTCTTTGCTTTCAATTGCATTTTCAGTCACTAACACTTTTACACGAGAATCAACGAAAACATTTGAAATTTCACGTTCATACAAGAAACACAGAGTTCTTAAAATCCTTCCTCATGAGTAAGCTCAATGTAATTCTTACTTTCAAGTGTTTGGAAGACCTCATGTGACTATCCAAAATGAAAGCTACTGAGCACTACTTTCACTGGTACTGAAAAATATTTTGTTCTTTTGTGTTGTTCTTATCTCACCTTTACCAAAGCGAAAATCTGGAAATAATGTTCACCAACTCATTAATAATTCGTCCAGTTTAAACACGTGTCGGATATCTGATCTTAATTAGCATACATTTTTAAGATTATATTTCTTCGTTTTGTGCTTAGTTCTAGTTTCGATTAAGATGATATATCAAACACTCAACACTTTGTTTGACCACATTTCCAAACACCTCAAAGTCGGTCAGATATACTCTGCTACACGTCATATTTTCAACTCTCTTCTCGGTGTTTGGAAATGTGGTCAAACACCTTCTTTCGCGTTTGATATATTACTAGTCACATTTGAGCCATGGCAAAGTGACTGCAACAAGTAAAGGACTGCAAACCTGTGTAAATTTCCAGGCAAATTGGGTGTAGGCATGGGTTCGTCCTCAACATGATCTGTATCATCTTCGTATTCCTCTGCATCTCTCTTGAAACTTGCACTGTCCTCGTCATCAACATCATCGCCACCTTCGTCGTCATTGGTGGCATCTGCAGCAACAGTCTTCTCTGCACTAGACCGGTTAGCTTGTGAGCTGGCGTTAGGGTTGTTACGTATGTAGTATACCAGAGCATCCAAGACATAAGCCACGTGACGTAACGAAGAAACGTCCAACTTCGGCAAGGAGTCCCCGTGTTCATTTGAATGGCCTCTCAGAAGTGAAAGAACATAAACTAGGAAGTCCTGCCGACCAGTATCCAAGTTACTACTAGCAGCTCCGTGCCGCCTATTTTCACAGGAAAAAGAACATTACATTATTATTGTTGTATCCTTTCACGTGGACACCTCTGGGTCAGGTTACAATTTATCGGAGATGTTTGTTTTTTTACGAAAGTGGTTATGAAGCAGCCTATCCACTTATCAAAAAGTACCACCCCCTCTCACATAGGGAAACTTAAATGGGCTTTAAAATTACCATCAACCATCATTGATACTAGTGGTTCTTGGCAAGAGCATATCTTAAGAGAAGATTGAAACTATGTAACAAAATTGTCAAATATGCCGCAACGGAAAGCAAAATGAAATATGCGCATATTCATCAAAACACATTTGTCCTATTTGATGGCCATTAAAATTCTCCTCGCAAGTGTCAGTACTAAGGCAAGTGACCAGCTGGAAATACCATATGTTGTACGTCAAAAGTTTGTTCCTTGAAGCGCAAGAAGGAAAACTCAAAGAGAATGAATAAAGAGGTCTTAACAACGCCATTAATGGTCATTTAGATGATAAGGCGGAGTGGAGCGGTTGTGGAGATTCCGTGATAATAATAACCATGGACATAAAAAGGGCTCAGGCTAGCTTTGTCTGGATAAATAAAGGTTAAGTCTGCATATACAAGCCAAATGACCCATCAGACCGGCACCAATCACCTCTTTCTGAGGTATGAAGCGACTAGGAGTATTTCTACTCCCCCCTAGATGGGATAGTCCTTTGCAGAGGTGCCCCCTAGCATTAAATTCGCTGGTACCCAGTTTTACGCCTGGGTGGAGAGAGGCACTGTGAGAGTTAAATGTCTTCAACACGACACAACACAATGTCCCGTGCCAGGACTCAAATCCGGAGATGGGTGCACTAAACCCTGAGGCCACTGTGCCTCCTACTAGTCTAGAACTACTGCAACAAAAACAAATTGAACAGACCTGAAATTAAGAGCTTTTTTCATAACAGCTGAGGAAAAAATTACTCACCGTCTTAATACAGATCTTTTCCGTTTGTTTTCCAAAGCTCTTAGAAGCGAGGGATCTTCACGAGTGCGTCTATCTTTGTTGGCTTTAGGATGGAATTCATGGAGGGGATGGGAGGGGTGGGAGGGGTCAGTAGCGGCAGATAGCGATAGTCCAAATCGAAGCTGAGCTTCCGTGCAATCCAAGACAACAGCTAACCAGTTCCAGGCTGCTTGCAACTGCTGGACAACCAGGGCGCTGATTTCAGTCAAGGCTACTGGACTGGGAGTGAGGCTTTCAGCTGGCAATGCTGATGGGTCCTGTGCAATGTTGAGGAGGTCAGTTACCTATAGAGGAAAATGCAGTATAAATTAGGGGTGAAGGGGCATGCACCGAAGAGAAAGTTAATCAAGCGCCGAAGGTGCAAGCCACTTAAAGGAATGGGGGCATGCCTCCTCCTCACCAGGAAATTTTTATTCTTAAAGGCTCGGAAATGCCATTACCCTGGTTTTTCAGGGACGAGTTTCATAAATCAGAACAGGGAAAAACGTTGTATTTAGTAACTTGTTCTATGTCAATTTTTTGGGATATCTTATAGTAGGTTTAACAAGAGCCACTAGAGAATGAATCCAGCCAATTTAACTTATAAACAGTCCCTCTATGAGGACCAGTAAACTGTTCACAGTGACTTTCAAGTAAATCCATCTTCTTAATCTCAGGAGTCACCAGGATTGTCATTCTCTCAACAGTAATCGTCATCAAGAATTTAAGTTCATCACCAATACAGAGGAATACAGTAGTTACAGAGGACCTAAGTCTGGGGTGTGCATTCAACCAACCAAAACCTGTGAGTAAAATGCAATAAGGTGCATCAGTTGTAAGTTGAAATTGTAGGAAAGTTAAAAGGCTAGAATTGTTATGAACTAGAAGATGATATGCGTAACAATCCTTTCTTGGTAAATAAATACGCCAATAGCAAGCCATCTGAAATGGCTTATTTCAAAGTACCTCAAGCTAAGCTAACTCACCTCCCTTACAACAATACCAAAAGCTCGTGCCAGCGCACTAGCCGAGTTACTCATACTGTGAGAACCACTAGTCCCAGGCACCTCACTGGTGGCAGCAGTACTGGCGGCAGCAGCATTACCACCACTTCGTCTGAGTGACGTGGAATCAACATAGATAAACCCTGTGCCGCCACTTGTGGTTTGAGGAGTAGCTGCACTACTACCAGTAGCACGTGACTGGGTGTTGTGGGCACGTATAGCCCACTGCATGGCATGAGGAGTGGTACTAGGGTCAACTCCTATGAGAAGAAAAGATCAGTAATGGTGATGTACTTAGTAAACTATTAAACCGTTTCCCTCGGAGTCAGACAAGTTCTTTTGCACAATGTATTTGTAATGCTCGTATTTCATCATCAATATTGTTCTGTGGATGACACCATTTCAATAAAGGCTATTGAAAAGATTCTTTCATGTTTTACTGATTGGTATACTGTAAATGATGTTTCAGTGTGCCACATTACGCTACACTGTAACCGTACATGTATTCAGTAGTAGAGTCAACTATCCGCTAACGGACACTGTCATAAGCAGACAGCTCTACTTACAGACACTTCTTCAATTCCCTGTTTTATCTCCCAGACAGACTCTGTATTTACACATACTGAGCAATTCTTTGAAAGTAAGTCCTGCTTGTGAAAGGTGAATTGATCAACACGACACGCTCATGTCATGTTGATCAATTCACCTTTCATATTTCATTACCGTGCTTATCACTAAGTCCTGCTTATTGTTCTCTACAAGTCGTAGGAGTAGTAACATACCTGCGGTTGGAGGTCTGTTTTCTATACTCTCTGGCAGGTCATATGTTTCCACCACCACCTCCTCCTCCTCTTCTTCTTCCTCTTCCTCTTCCCCAGTGGACGACTCTTCCTCAGAATACAGCTCCACGTGTTCACCATGCATGCTAGCACTACCATCTGACCCAATCAGTGAGCCAGTCACGCGATTGCGACGAACACTTTCCACAACATGTACCTCACCGACCTGAAACAAACACAAGTGTTTAGAATTAGTCACAGTTCAAACATTTTTTTACCTGCCAGAAGCCTCCTCAAGTCCAGGTTCAGGTAGCTGAAAAATATCTCGAGCCAATCCAATCCGCTACAATAACAATAACAATAACAATAACAATAACAATAACAATAACAATAACAATAACAATAATAATAATAAACCAGCTTCAATATCATCAATAGCTGTGCGAATCTTTAACAGTAATAATCATAATCATAATCATAATCATATCGGTTCTTGTGATACCAATTAGTTCAGTTTCTTCACAGTAACCTTAGCTAGTGTGCTAGATTGTGTAGGCAAAAATTCAACTGTGGTTGTGGTTGCAAAACATTTTCCCGCAGCACAGTGGTTCCCAGAAATGTTACAACTGATTGGACCAACTGATTATCAAGGCTGAGGGAAGTATTGATAACAAGATCAGCATCAAAGAGGGAGAAGCTAGGGTCGTGTTCTATTGGGATCAACCATTTCTGGTTGCTTGGGTTGGTTGTTTTTTCGTGTTCTACTGGGGAAAACCGTTTTCACTTGGTTTGATTGATCAACTCTTTTGACCGGCCTCAAACCAGGCTGAAACGGCTCATGGCAGCAAGTTGCCGCATTTCAACTGAAAATGGTTGGAAGTGTTCCCCAGACAGGTTGCAGTTGAAGCAATGGATCCCAATACAACACGACCTAAAAGTTTCGATGTCGTACCTGACTCTCTTCACTGTCACTGTCACTCTCAGCCAGCAAGTCCAAATCCATGTCTGATTCATTGCCAGCTGCTCCACTCTCAATTTCTTCATCTCCAGCTTCTTCATGGCTTTCCGACTCCATCTCTGCCCCTTCAACAACCTGCCATAAAAGCACAGTTCGGAAGTTTGTGATCCGTGTCAGTCTTTTCCATCCTTAACCACCCTTGTTCCTTTATGGTTTATTATTATCTTTTCGGTGTTTTTCTATCTAACTAAACTGCTGTTTTCAGGCTTCCTTTGATTTAAAGGTTATTTTGTACGTGGCCAAAACAACTCAAAATACTGTGACTGAGTAGGTTTGGAAGATAAAAAACATGGCCATATACATGTATATGAGAATACGTGATGTGAAAATCTTAAATGTTATGAAAAAGCTGATACATGTACACCACAGCATATAAGCTGTATCAATTTTGTTTGAAATCCACGCAAATTTTCAGTTGTTGCAATACCACCAGCAGCGGTAGTTTGATAGATATGTGATGCAACTTAACATCACTAAGTGATATGAACGTGCAAAGCTGAAGTTCTACTGTTTCGTTGATTTGAGAAAAGCCATGAAAGGATATCGAGCAACTTGATCTGCAAGACTACTGGCATACTTTAATTTGGTGTTTGTTTCTTGGAACATTAGATAGGTAAGGTAGGTAAGGTAAAACTTTATTTATGCAGGGTGGCCCATTCAGCACAGTGGCTGGTATCGAGAGGGGCCCTGCTAAATACAATTTCTAAAAATATAAAACGTCTAATAGTATAAAATAGTTATAAAAATAGAGTTAAAAAAATACTAACGTCTAGTAGTTGAAATAGTTATATAAAAAGAGTTTAAAAAATTGAAAAGAGTTACAAGCATGAACTGGTAGGGAAAAAAATAGATATCATAAATTAGGTGCTATAAATAAAATGGGCTTTGACAAGATTTTTAAAAGAGGAGAGTGATACAGCTTGTTGGATTTTACAAGGTAGTGAATTAAAAAGGGCTGTGCCAGAAAATCTAAAAGTACGTTTGCCAAGGCTAAGTTTGGGTTTGGGTAGATGGAGGTCAGCCTTCCTTCGAGTGTTGTAACCATGTACATTGTAGTTCCTAATGAAATAGTTACTTAAATACTGAGGAACTAAGTTATGCAAACATTTAAAAACTAAAACACATTTGTGGATTTTACGGTTCGTTTCTAAGTCAGTCCACCCTAAAACATTAAAAGTATCTCTAGAAGAGTCACGCTTGAGAATGATACGGGCAGCACGGTTTTGCAACCGCTGCAGACTTTTGCTGGAGCCAACAGACAGTTCACCCCAAGCAGTGTCAGTATAACTTAAGATTGGCTCAATAAGGGTATTGTAGACACACTTTGCTGCTTTAAGAGTGAGGCAAGATCGTATGCGTGCTAGAAGTCCTAGACGCTTATTAACTTTTTTACAAGTAGTGTCTATATGCTCTTTCCAGTGAAGCTGTTCATCGAGCATAGTCCCAAGGTAAGTGAACTTCGTCACTCTCTCTATGTCCTTGTTTTGAATCTGCAGGACAAAGTCTGAGGTGGTTTGCAGCATTTGTCTTGTTCCAAAGAGTAACCCTTTGGTTTTGCTCTGGTTTAGTATTAGCTTACTGTTCACCAACCACTGCTCAACACGGTTGAGGTCTTCTTGTAAATTTTCCCTGATGTTGCTAACCTCAGATCCAGAATAATAGATAACAGTGTCATCCGCATACATGCTAATCGACGAGTGCAGTAAACATTGAGGCAAATCGTTTATGTGTATCACAAATAATAGATCAACAGTTTCTATTAAAATGAACTTCAGTTGAAACACAAGACAAAAGACAGTGACGGTTGGATATGGAGGTCTGATCCATTAATTGGAATGAGGACACGTAAGCACAGTCGGAGATAAATAGTATCCATTAATAAATAGCACACATTTTTAACTCTTGCAAGCTAGCCTGGTTCACACTGAAGAGATAACCACAAGCGTAAGCACAAGCACATGCACAAGAAAAACGCTAGTGTGCACCGAGGCGAAATATGCACAAGCATGAGCGCAAGAAAAAGAAACATTTTCCTTTTTTTGTGCTTGTGCTTATTTCATTAGTGTTATGCTTATTTCACATAAGGAAACTGGTGTTTAAACAAGCACAAGCAAGAGTGCTAGAATGCTACCAATTGCGATCTTGTTTCCCCTGCGATGTAACTCGCACTGTGCATGCCTATGTTGTTAGAGTAAACATCCTTGTGCTTGTGCTTGTGTTTATGTTTGTGCTTATCTCAAAAGTACGAACCACGCCTAAACGGGCAACCTGATGATCCGTGTTACCTCTACTTCCTCTCCATCAACAGCTGGTCCCACCACTGCTACAGCACTCTGTTCCTGTGCACGAGGAATAGTAACAACCTGTCTCCTTCTGTGCCTCTGGTTCCGCACTCTTTGAACACTAGGCCTCTCTTGGGTGGCAGCCTCCTCAACAGACGATGGCGTAGAGGGCCTCATGGGCAGTGGTTCAACAGTGAATAAATCCTCGCTAGCTTGTGTGGCTTCAAGCGTAGAAGACAAAAGGCTGAAGGGTTGGGCCGGACGGCAGATACCTAGTCGCACTGGAGCAAGTATTGCATCAGCAACTTGAACAAGTTCAGGAATGGCTATGGTTGAGAGACACTGGAAAATGCGCTGACACTTCATCAAGGGCTGAACAACACCTCTGTTAGCAAGTAAAAAGCATCCAGCAGGTACAACATTACATTTTGCCCAGAATGTTACTTTACAATGAAGTTTACAGGCGCAGATCTAGGATAAATCGTGACAATAAGTGCCTTCCAGAGGGTCCAGGGCCATGTCCCCTTAAGAAATGTTCTGGATTTTTTTTTTTTTTTAAACCCTGAAGTCCCCTTTAAGGTCATTCCGCTGAACTAGAATCTGCACTGAGATTTTTGTGAAACTTTGCCTATCGATTGTTTATATTATAGGAACTTAAATTTTGAAATAAAAATAAGGGGTCCCCATGTTCGTTTAGGAGCAAAAGGACCTTGTTTATACCCATAAAAGTCCTTATAATAGCACCATGATTGTAGTTACGATTGCTTGCTAAATTCACGTTTCCGACGATTGCTTTTTGCTCTACACTGAGAATTGGTCCATATTTATTTTACACAGAGAAATTTATCACTCAATTCAAAACAACAGAAAAAATGATAGGTCACCATACTCGTTTGCGAGAAAATGACGATTTACTTCTATGGCGAGGTCCAGCTGTAAAGAAAAAGCCGCCATTTTTCAATGCGTGCGCGCTGGTCACGCGTAAAATTATGCGCAGCAGAGATGCGCAACGCAATACTGGGGAATGACCTTAAAGGGTTTCCGAGTAATTCTGAAAAATCTGACCAATTTCCGTAAAACGGTGGAAACTGTTATGTATACGCGCCTGGATTAACGGGCTTTTGGAGCCAGGGCTCACCTTAACTACAAGTCTTGCATCAAAGTAATGAGCTGGACGGAACAAGGTTTCATAGCAGCGGTTTTCAAATTTTGAGAGGATTCTTTCCCATTCTTCCCAGCCTCCTACCCATTTCTCCTAAAAAGATGACTACTACCATAATAGTTTATTCCAGCATGTAGTCAGATTGTTTTAAAAATCGTCTATATACCTGAACAGGGTGCCTATAAATGTTTTGTTGCCCTATAAAAATTGTTACGTACTAGGTGATTCTCTCATTCCAGAGTGTACATGTAGCAGAAAATGGTAATTATAGTATGGTTCACTTACACTTTCCGTTTGCCATTTGCAGGGGCCATTTGAGATGCCAACACAACAAAAACTCTGGCTACCGATCTGATGAAACGCTGAGCCAGGCTCATCTCATCGGATTTGTGAGGATCAGTTGAATTTTCTATTGCTGTGACCAGTGTAACAAGTAGAGGATCAAGTATCTACAGAATAATAGAATTACTACATTAATCTAGTACTTCCAACTCATTTCAAAGAACTTAGTGCATTTGCTTTTTCAAGACCAATCGGAGAATTTTGCATTGTTTAGAAACTTACTAGCCAAGATACAAGCCACTGAGTACATACATCTTGTCTCCGTTTCATTTTCTTCTCTATTCTCAATACTATTTTCATTTTCTTTCAGTTGTGTCCAAGTTAAGCCTGAAATTTTGACACAACCTTTCCGTTACCAATCATTTCGCGTGATCTCTGGACAGACTGGACATGCAACCAAAAACGTGTCACCGATAAAATTTGAATCCTAGGGCTTGACCTCAGCTGTGTAAAAGATCAAGAATCTTCATGAACATAACTTCGAAGGTGAAGCAAACAACAAGCGATCGGAAGAACAGGATATTCAAAGAAGCAACTTGAAAGAGTAATGTCTAAGCGTAACTCTCGTGGCAAATATCCCGATTCTTTTATTTGTTTCTATTGTGTTCAATACTTGTAGAGTATGATTTGATATTGTGATACAAGGCCTGAGTAAATGCGCTTGGAGCGTCTAGTTAGCAATGATAAAACGTATTGTACCTGAGGACAACTAGCTATGAATATTCATTTCCTTTAGCCCTAACAGATGACATAATTCAACATCTTACCTCAGGACCACACTTGGCTACAAGACAGTGTGTGAATGCATCGAGTCGCACTGTACCCGCCTGACTTGAAAGACGATCTTCTTGTTCCGTCATGGGTATGAGATGGCTTGAGCCTGCATCAGGTAATCCACTGCTCTCATGTCCATGCAGTCTAACAGAAACGAGTAGTAAGTGATGGTTACTTTTGACACCAGGTCCATGTTGTTCAAAAGATAGATTATGCTTAACACCAGATGGATCATGATAATCATAGTTTGTTTTGCCAACAGCGATTTTTCCAGCGGATAGCATCATCCCCCTTTTGCACAACTGGGCCCAGGTGAACAAAGTGCACACTAATGGCTAGCAAGACAAATAACTGCAATGAATGATATTGATCTTTAACAGCAAGTCTTTACGATGATAGAAATCCTTGAAATCATGGGCTTCAAAATTGAACACCGATGGCATAGGAACATTACTATAGCGAGGTAGTCACGCTGCATGGTAGTAACTATAATGAGCAAGTTTTGTCATTAATAATCAACTGTTTGATATTTTTGCTTGGCTTGTGACTGATTTTATGTCTTTTGCTGATCTGTCACCTCTGTAATAAGCAACAAAATATGCATTTTATTGCAATTTGTTTTGGTTTTGATGCGAGAGAAAAATCGCTTACTATATGCCATGTTTTAAAATAGTCATTTTAGATCCCATACACAAAACAAAAAAAGTGGTTCCTTTACTTTGCTTCTCCCGGTGATCGACAACCATCTCTCAACATTGCACTAACGGCTCGCCAGTCTTGTAGGATAAACTCGAGAGCCTTACGAGCAAACCTAGGAGGGTCCAGATCATGTTCTGGAAGTGGCGGAGTTGTGCCATTTGTTCCAAGTGTCCTGGTCTTGGCTTTTGGACGCGCATCTGTAGCAGCGCGGTGTGGTCGGAATTGCCTTTGCTCAACAGTTTGTCGAGCCACAGTTTGAGCCAAAAACAGCAGTAAATGCTCCCCTCTAAAACAAAGCATAAAAGGTCAACAAAAGCTCTAACCTACTGTACTAAATGAAAAAAAATTGTATCGGTACTCAGGTGTTAACAAGGACTTTATGTTCTACCAAAGCCAATTTTACAATGAACATTGGTTGAATTTATACTAGGGGCGGATTACCTGTCCAAGACATATTAGCTGTTTGAGAAGATTAATCTGTCTCCTGTGAAAGATAGTCATCCAGGTATAACTCCAGTGTTATGAATTATGTGGCAAAATTCGTATTAGGCTGATTAATCTTAGAGCACGTCTGCCAGACAAACTTTGCCACATAATTTGTCCAAGACTAGATTTGAAACTACATGATTCAATCGTTTCAGACAGATCAATTGGTTCTGATGAATAAATCATTTCTAGATATACATTCGCCATGGTATAATTCTTCCCTTGAATAAATTTGGCCATTACGTGACATATATAAAGCCTACCTTCCATTAGGCCGGCTAACCAAATCAGTTTCTGACACAAGTTTTTTCAGGAGTTGAATGCGAGCAGCCTGGGAGCCTGGTACCAAGGCGCGGCACTTGCATTTTTCCCAACAGTCACAGTAAGCAGTGGGTGCTGTTCTCTTCAACCTAATTGCATAACAAGTACAGTAACAATATTCTAGTCAAAATAGCACGAAAATGGTAACAAAATGTCCAAAAATGATATTCACCTTACGATAATAAGTAAGCTTACACTAAGATGAACAACTGACTAGTTTTAAACTGTACAAATACATAATGCATACAGTTACTGTTGCTTCACTTAAAGTGCATTTAAAAGTTAAAATAATGAAAAGAGGTTCAAGAAGCTTTACTGTACCTGTTAAAGGGGAAAAATAGATATGTTCAATTAAAGTTTGGAAAGTTCAACTATGGCCTGCACACACATTCATGCAGAGCTGTGAAAACAGCTCTTAAAATTAATATAATTATCAGCGCTTCAAGTGGACAATCATCACTATTTCAAGTTTATTGAAAATCTTACTTGCAGTCATGGCCTCGGTGGCACACTCGAGCACACTCAGTACAACAACAAAGAGAACCAGTCAGGCCACAAGTGCGACACTCAAAGATGTCTTGATTGATGTGCTCTGTGCCAGTCCAAGTAAATGAACACGTGTCATTACAGCACAGCACATGGAGAGGAGAGGCATCTGGGTGACTGTCAGACGGACACACCATGGATATTAGAACATTTCTGTCAATCTGTCCACTTGGGTTGGTAGCTAGACACTGGGCTGTTGTGAACAGGGTGAGGGCAGCATGGTATGTGCGGCCACGAACAGCAGCCATAAATGGAGTGCAGCCATCTGTATCCCTACCAAGGAGAAAAATGCCGATAAAAAGTTAGCTACAGTCAGCCTTGTTTCTATTGGCATACTACACACCCCCCATGCCCCGCCCCCAATAATACCTGTATGAAATTCATAATCAAAATATCCAAACCAATGCCCTTGTTCTGCTATACCATGAATCAATTTCGCCCAGGGCCCAAGCTCAAGGGAGTGCACCTTTTTTTCTTCAGCATCACAGAGCAGTGATACCACTGAAACACAATACCCATTTCTGTGCACAACAAATGTTGGAAAACTACAGAGAGGTCATTCTGTTGTGCTAGGGGGAAGTTTGATTGCTCTATTCCTACCGAATTATAAATGAACAAGAAGCTCCCAGAATTGAGAGTACAGTTTGATAGTAGATAACCAGATTGAAGTGATTTTGACTGGATACCGTTTCCAGAGGTGCAAACCGTGGTCATGTGGTGTGAGGGGATAGAAGGCCAAAATGAAAACATTTGTGTCCCGTTTTTCTTTTCCCTCACTCTCTCTCACCAACTTTTCTTTGGAAATGCATAGGACTCAGATTAATTCCATGACAATGTCTTCAAAACACTTCTTCAATGGGAGCCAATTTTTGGAGAGAGGTAACTGTTGGAATGAAGTTTCATTTTATTTTGTTTTATTTTTTTACTTAATCAATTTACAAACACAATATACATACGGAAAAAATAAAGTAAATCAACAAAATGAAAAGAGGAAAATAGTAACATTACAGCACACTATTTACTTACAGTACAATGTGATAGTTCATACTACAAGCCAAAACATGAACACTATTAACATCGTTTACTTAGTTAAACAAAACAAAGAAAATACATCATCATTGCATGTTAAATAATATGTTGAAAGGATTTTTGGAAAGCAGCAATAGACTTGTTTTGAAATGCTATTTCTTTCTGTATGTTTAATTTTTCTTTTAGAAGTATGAGAAAACTGTTGAAAGAGAGCTTTTCGTCGTGCAGGCAGCTGCAGTGTATAGAAAATTTTGCAATGAGAAGCATATAGTTCAGAGTATCTATGTTCCGTTTTGTCAAAAACACGGTATAAAATCATACTATTTGACAGAGTTAGTTGCTGTTTCGTTTATTTGTCCACCAGTTTTGAAAGGTCTTCCAAAAGGCTATAATGGAAGAGCAGCATAAGAACATATGATCTAGGGAGTGTGTATCAGTAAAGCATTGAGGACATATATCATTGTCTGACATTTTGGCTCTAAAAAGAGACATTTTAGTTGCAAGAATGTTGTGTATAATCTTATATTGAAACATTGTTATTTTAATGTCACACTTGATCTGGAGAGGTAATTCGTACACTTTTTGGATGGTTTCTGGAGTGAAACCACGTTTTAAGATTTTAGTTTCAGCAATAGGTGGTACAAAGAATTTCTTCAACAGCAAGTTGTACAGTCACATACTTGGTGGAAATGGTTTCTCCTTTTTCCTCACTTTCTGACCTCCAAGAAGTTGATATAGAATTAACAAGACCGAAGTAGAGGGTGAAGCGCATTTTGAGTTTACACTTATAACTTACAAAAGTTTATTAAAGGACAGGAATTTACCGTCCTCTTGAAGGAGATCCTGGATTTGCATAATTTTTTGGTCAAACCAACTTTTGTAGAATACAGGTTTACCATTAATTAATATGTTTCGATTGTTCCAAATTACCTCTTCATAAGTGAGTAGGGTCTCGCTTCTTATAGAATCTTTAGTCATTTGCCATTCTTTTAGTACGTCAACATAAAAAGGTGGTAAATTACCGACCTGTAGTGTGTTAATGTCATAGTTATAACTTGTCAAGAAGTGTAATCCTCCATATCTCTCTAGGGTTGTGTTAGGGATGATTTTCCAGAATACTACGTTTTCGGATTTTATGCGTGGTATCCATGCGACTTTTAAGGCTTTATTCAAGATATTAAAGTCAGTCATTTTAAGTCCTCCATGTTTTCTCTTGCCAATAATAGTTGATTTCTTGATTTTAGAGGGTTTCTCACCCCAAATAAATTTAAAAATTATTGAGTTAATTTCTTTAATTAGTTGTTCAGAGATAACGAGTACAGACCTATTGTAAATTAATTTTGAAAGACCTAACATGGAGTTTGCCAATGGAGCTAGTGAGTTCATATGCACCAATTTAACATTTGGCTGTGTGACCGTGTGATGTGGTTCCAGTCAAAGGCCCACATTTCACCCTTGCTCACCATAGAGTCTCCAGTAGCTCAGTGGTTAGAGCATCTGGTTAGATCAAGGAGGGTCGTGGGTTCAAATCCCATCTGGAACTCGCAATTTTTTTTCTGAGTCGATGTAATTTCTACTATACTCGCTTTGGAGGGTGGTTGGTTGCAACTTTGATATGCCTTATTGCATTGGAAGTGCTAAATTGAATCATTACTGTAGCTATCTACAGGACTCCCACAAAGGTCTATAAACTGTCCAATTTAGCCATGACGTAAACCTTGGATGACACCTATACCTGAGATAGACTGCCAGGGAAATCACATGATTGCAAGCATGTGCTAATTAAAACAGTGCAAAATTATTTTTACAGCTGTTTAGAGAAAGGTTGTCCAAAAAAATGTGAAAAAGTGCACACAACAACTCCGAAAGTTAGTAGGGGTAGAAGTAAAGAGCTCCTGAACATGTTAAATACTTCATCAGATATAAAAAAATTTTCTTCATTTCAAATGCTTTCTTTTTCTTTGGATTTGTGGAGAGGTTCTTTTTGCCATGCTGAATTTTAGAAGAATTTCAACTTAATGCCATAAGACAGTGAAAGGAAAGCTACAGAAAAAAATGGTCTTATGAGATGAAAATCTATTGTAGCCTTGTTTATAAATGATGTGCTTCATGTGCAAAAATACAAATTTGTAGATTTTCTCTACACCGATATGCAAAATTCCAGTGAATACTCAGATCACCATTAGGTCTTGTCACGAAGGCTTGGCACTTCCATCCTATAAGGTCTCTTGAAACAGCTATATATTAAAGATAATCATTACTTACTTAGCAGTCATAAGTTGAAGAAGGAATGGAGCCAACACAGTACTCTCACACAACAGTTTAAGGCACTTAAGAGCCTTACTCTGCGTGTGCTGTGAATCTATTGACTGGCTGGATGATGATGATGATGCTGATGCTGATGCTGCCGCTGCTGCCGCTGCTGCAACTGCCGATGCACCTGATGGTACTGGTGCAGGGACTGACCCCGATGGAGTTGGGGTTAATGATGGACCTGTTTCATCATCTCGTACATCTAAAAAGTCAGAAGCAAAATAATTTAAACACACAAGCATAGCTAGGCATTTAATATTGCACATTTTTACAACCAGTACTGAGATTGCAGTGAAACATTTGGCCTCCTGCACAGTACTAGAAAACCCCACTGCAATTGTTGATAAAACAGACTTTTGAATTATAAAGTGATTTGTTCACTTTAAGAGCTTCTGCCTGAGAGACCGGGGCAGACTTGGAAATGAAGATCGGCCAATTTCGCTTAAAATTGGTGCACAAAGTTGTTATGTGGACTTATGTAATACGCCAAAGTTTCATGTTCAACGACCTTTTAGCCGAGTTCTTGATATCAGCCCTTCAGGGGTCCCCACAGGCTGATTTTCAGTGCAATTTTGGCCAATTTTCAATCTCTCTTTTAGCAACGTACAATTAATTTCAGACAAAACCAAAACCATATCTGTAACGCCCTATTCTTAGGCTTCCATGGGTGGAAACATTAGCTCACGGGAATTTTTCATTAGCTTGTGGCTGTTATCACAACTTGGTCCTATTTGAAGCATATGGGGAGCAACAGGAAATGGCCTGTTTTTCAGACCACATATTTTCCATGCCCATGTTTTATATCGTGAAGTCTTAGTATCCCTGCAAAGTTCAGCCCTTAGTTTAGTAATATCAAGAAAAAAATACTAAGGTTGAGGCTTTTTTACTACGAAACACTTCAAGAGAGTTACCTACTACGCACTTCCTGCCAAAGTCTTAATTTTTTTATTAGGAGAGATTTTTAGACATTAGCCGCAAAATTAGCATACAATTAATTATCTCGAAGTGAACTATTGAAATTAAATATATATTTACAAACCAAAGACTAGAAATTGATTTTCCTACTGACAGATTTGAATCTAAATTTTATGCTGCATTTGTACTCTGTACTCTGGGGACTGGAAGGTGACGAGGGGGAAACTTTAAACGTTGATGACGAGAAAAGTAATCAAAATACAATGAAACAAGTTGTTTACTGAGTGTATAAGTTAGGTGGGAAAAGCTGAGCCCAAAAAAGCCTTATTTATGGGACTCTGCCTTGTTTCCATGGCAACCTTATTTTGTCAGGCATAATTACCCTAAGTTTAAGTTTTCTCATCTCATTCTCTGTTTTTATTGATGTTTTCAAGTTTCTTGGGACAAACATAGTTTTTTTGCACCTTTTCATTCCTTTGGTACCTTTTCTCTTCTGTTTTAATTTTGCTATAATTGGCAAAAACGATATTTTTACTTCATGGAATAGTCATGAAATCCAGACTGGTGGATTCAATATGATAGATGTTTTGGAATTTATGACATTCTAATGTCAAGTGCCTTCATAGCTTACTATTCACCATTAGAATTTTAAGCCTTGAGTTATTTTTCTCCTTCTCCCTGCCAGAAGATCACAAATACCTTGTGTGACTAGTGGTACTGAAATTTTCGACTTAACTACGACACACCCAGAGGTGCTTTCCTCCAAGCTTCGGTCTTTGCTTCTCTTTGGTATCGATTCTAAATATGAATACCATCGTTATGATAGAGATTGTAAGTAAGTAAGCCTCGTGATACAATAGGGGGCAAAATTACTTCCTATTTTCGCCTGGAGATTACATTGTTTGAGCATGACACGCAAAGCGTCTCCACTGTGATTTAATATTGGGCATGTGAAACTACTTAATTCATCTCCAAGCCCTTTCAACTTTTCAAGTGAAACAACATCCAATATGGCGTCGAAAATGTTGACAATTGAATTGTGGGTGGGTAGACAATTTAAGTTAGAGATATTTTGTTCAAATATGTATGCAGATGATAATGGAAGAACGATCCTTGAACAAGTGGAACGAATTTAAGACATTAAAGCGTGTAAAAAAAATCTTTAAGTGTAAATTCTGGGAGAATCCCAGATGGGATTTCAACCCACGATCCAGAATCTACACTTAATATCATGTTGTTGTTGTTTCTCTGTTAAAAATGAATTTATGTCTGATAAAAATGCATGCAGTCACTCTACCCTAGGACACTTAAGGGATGCAGTAGGTATCACAATGCCGAACTCCTTAAATATTCTATCTGAAACGTCAGCGGCCATCTTCTTCGGTTTCTTCAATTTCTTTTTCCTCCTTGATTGAAAGGGTGTTGACATGCCCCACTTTGGTCACGCAAACAGGTGAATTTTTGGCAGTGATGTGGGCAAATCACAATCTTCTTTAATTCATACTTTAACTTCCATTCAGGGAAATTGTCAACTCTGTGAGACACAGCCAGTTTATTACCACCAGCGCCCACTTTAATTTGACCATCAGGTGGGTAACATCTCGATCTAACGTCGCTACTGGGAGAGTCGCAGCAGGCCCTGATGGCTTGTTATCTCATGCCCCGCATATGTCATCTTCTTTCCAAAACTGAGGGACACCGTATACTCATGTTTCTACATGTAGTTTTCCAGGGGACTAAACTTGCAATAGCCAGACTTTCGCTCCTCTGCCTTTGAAGCACACTCGAATGAAACAAATTCACTTACAGACAGAATAGAGTTAATAAGTTTAATTAACTCATCGCAGATAGTTTCATTTCTTGTAAATAAACAATCCAGCCGGCAAGATGTCCACGTGCTGGCTATATATTCATTTCGCGGTTGCATCTCATCAATTTACGACAGACTGAAGTAAACCTGTAACGTAGTAACGCAGTTGGATTTTATACAAAACTGGCAACTGCCTAGCGCAGAGCACGGTCGCAATGTAATGGTTAGTGGGTTGGACTCCGGATCGAGCACTCCTGGTTACTAGGGTGCTGACATGTCGTCTTGGGAAAGGCATTTTTCGTTCACAATGCCTCTCTCCACCCAGATGTATAAATGAGAGCTGGTGATTATCATCCTGTTCAGGGAAGAAGAGCAATAACCAATTTAAGCTCCAGCAGGTATGAGGCACTGGGCCTTGTGACGACTTACCTTACCACCTCAGCAAGCATGCTGGTCATCCTGGGGATTATCGCTTCTTACTATGAAAATCGGAGTTAATGGCCAGCAATTCTACAGCTAGGGGTGCCATGAGCAGTAGTTTTTGAAGGGAAATCCACTCCTACCCTGTTTTATCTTTTAATATATGCAGTACACCGATTTAGTCTGGATCTGTACTGACTGAGAAAGCAACAAACGAAAAATCCTGATAGAGAAAGGGAAAGTGTGCCAATGAGTAATTTTCTCGTAATTTGGTCAGACATCCAGCGACTTGGCGGGGAAAACGGTCTGTCTTGGACGTCCTCAATTTATAATACCTAGGCCGTTTGCACTGGGGGACTGGGTATGAATAAATATTCAGTAACATATCCATTTGTTCTTTAGCTTCTCAAGCAAGTTCTATACCTAATCACTCTCTGCAGTATCAAGGAGACGAATCTAGATGAGAAAAAACTGAATTCCAAGTCAATCATAGCCAGCACACTACAGACAAGTTGGCGTGTCGTAGTGTCGCCATGTACGGTATGAATCAACCTGAATTTTCATTACTCGGAGCAATGCACTCACTACCAATCTATCGCTGAGGCTAAGGTTTTTAACGTTGCTTCACCTTTAAGGGATTGTAAGAAAGGGGCATGCCTCTAAACCTGAAGCCAGGTAAGCGTTTATAGTAAGTGAATTTATCCAGACACTTTGTATATAGACTCGAAGAGTAAGACTGCATTTTGTATTGGACAATTAGCTATAATTATATTCGAAATTTCCTTAAGGTTCAAAGCGATTTTAAAGTAGTGTTACGAGAGACGTTGCAATTGCATTTAGAGTGATTGATAAGTTGTTTTCTTTAGAAAAGAACTCTCTGACAGGTGGGTTGATACGAAATGGGATCACAAAGCTTGGCGGCTTATTTCTTGATTTAATTAGCGCTTCATTACTCGGGGCCACAGACTTGTTTTGTTGAACGGGTTGAATAAACTTAATATTGCAGTTTGGACCAAAAAAATGCAATGGTGCATTGTGATTAACCGGCAAGAGACAGATTGTTAGGTATATATATGGTTCTTTCACAGTGACTCCATTATCTGTAATTTTCAAGACTATTTCCACAAAATTTATAACCGTTGCCGGACCAAAATCTGATCGGTCCTAAAAAATCACATGAAATTTTTTGATTAACGGTAAGTCTTTTCGGTTACAATTAACTTCAGTCTCTAATTCATGACTTAGAAGAAAAAAGGTATTAATTGAAATTAAATGGCTGATTTTTACAGACACGCTTTTTTGAAACTTTAACTGAAAGTGGCCTGGTTAGTTATTTTCTTGTAAGTTTTTTCTTGGTAAAAAAGCCTCAACCTTAGTATTTTTTTCTTGATATTACTAAACTAAGGGCTGAACTTTGCAGGGATACTAAGACTTCACGATATAAAACATGGGCATGGAAAATATGTGGTCTGAAAAACAGGCCATTTCCTGTTGCTTCCCATATGCTTCAAATAGGACCAAGTTGTGATAACAGCCACGGGCTAACGAAAAATTCCAGTGAGCTAATGTTCTTACCCATAAACGCCTACGAATAGTGCATTACAAATATGGTTTTGGTTTTGTCTGAAATCAGTTGTGCGTTGCTAAAAGAGAGATTGAAAACTGACCAAAATTACACTGAAAATCAGCCTGTGGGGACCCCTGAGGGGCTGACATCCAGAACTCGGCTAAAAAATGGTCGTTGAACCTGAAACTTTGGCATATTACATAAGTCCACATAACGACGTTGTGTACTAATTTTCAGCGAAATCGGCCGATCTTCATTTCCAAGTCTGCCCCGGTCTCTCAGGCAGAAGCTCTTAAGATATATTTGGAGGTTTCAAGCCCAACCGAACCTTTGGATTGTCCTCTTGCACTAAACAATTGTGGCAAGGGAGGTGCAGGACCATTCACGTAAAACTGATTGGAAGAATTAGAAGAACGGAAAAGGAGATAGAAAGTTGTTGAAATAGAGGAGAATGATAAAAGAACAGTAGAAAGACTGCTGTAGTGAGTCATAAGTGGCAATTAACGAGCATGTGTGCTCAAATTTGCAGCTAAATGCTTTTAAAATAGAGTGCCAAGTTACACAAAATGAATGAGGCCAGTGCTATCACCTGGAGCATCTGGTGGCCAGTGCAAAGTGGGTATAGGAGCATCTTCCTCCACATCAAGTCCTGCAAGTGAGGACGATGCAGATCTTGCAGCAGTAACTGCTCGCTGCATCATCTCACGCACACCCAGTTTTGATGAGCCCCCACTGCCTCCTGGTCCACTAGTACTACCTCCATTACCACTGGCACTACCCAAAGAACCAGAGCTATTACCAGCACCCGAGTTACTGGTAACACCATCTGGGAAAATGACAATAGAAACAGAATCAGTCTACTTAAAGACTACATGTTGATTGTTTCTGCGCATTGATCCTTACTGCACACACAATTCGCCATGTCATGTATGGAGAGTGCAGCATCGAATTCTGCCCTTTCAAGCTTTTTGCTTAGCTGTACAAAGGCTTCAAGTGCCTCTTTAAAAGTTATGTATTATGAAAAGGAAGGCAACTTTTGGAACTCTTGCTTGCCTCTGTTGACTCTTCTTTGACATCTTTCGCTTAGAATCCTAGAGATTATTTTTTTTCAAAATCAGGCTACATGCTTTA